>NW_026646793.1:0-238407 GCF_949987535.1 Balaenoptera acutorostrata | reverse complement strand
TCCCACTCTCTAGATACCCCTTAGCACGTACAGGAATATTATTGGGGGTCCAGCCATGGAGAAGAGTTTAGACACTAGGAGAATATAAGGAACACACCCATTATCACGAAATCACATTAGGATTCTCTTTTTAACCTGTTCCTTAAAACACTAGTGCTTAGGAAATCTATTGGAGGCAGAAGCAGTCAAGGGTAGGTTAGGGTTAGGGTTAGGGTTAGGGTGAGGGTTAGGGTATGGCTTAGGGTACGGGTTCGGGGAGGGGTTCGGGTAGGGCGTAGGGTATGGCTTAGGGTTAGGGTTAGGGTTAGTGTTAGGGTTAGGGCTCGGTTTAGGGTACGGGTTAGGATTAGGGTACGCGTTAGGGTTAGGGCAGGGGTTAGGGTTAGGGTACGCGTTAGGGTGGGGGTAGTTATTAAACCTATCCCACTCTCTAGATACCCCTTAGCACGTAAAGGAATATTATTTGGGGGTCCAGCCATGGAGAAGAGTTTAGACACGAGGAGAAGATAAGGAACACCCCCATTATCACGAAATCACATTAGGATTCTCTTTTTAACCTGTTCCTTAAAACACTAGTGCTTAAGAAATCTATTGGAGGCAGAAGAAGTCAAGGGTAGCTTAGGGTTAGGGTTAGGGTTAGGGTGAGGGTTAGGGTACGGCTTAGGGTACGGGTTCGGGGAGGGGTTCGGGTAGGCCGTAGGGTATGGGTTAGTGTTAGGGTTAGGGTTAGTGTTAGGGTTAGGGCTCGGTTTAGGGTACGGGTTAGGATTAGGGTACGCGTTAGTGTTAGGGTAGTGGTTAGAGTTAGGGTACGCTTTAGGGTGAGGGTAGTTATTAAACCTATCCCACTCTCTAGATACCCCTTAGCACGTAAAGGAATATTATTTGGGGGTCCAGCCATGGAGAAGAGTTTAGACACTAGGAGAAGATAAGGAACACACCCATTATCAAGAAATCACCATATGATTCTCTTTTTAAACTGTTCCTTAAAACACTAGTGCTTAGGAAATCTATTGGAGGCAGAAGCAGTCAAGGGTAGCTTAGGGTTAGGGTTAGGATTAGGGTGAGGGTTAGGGTACGGCTTAGGGTACGGGTTCGGGGAGGGGTTCGGGTAGGGCGTAGGCTATGGGTTAGGGTTAGTGTTAGGGTTAGTGTTAGGGTTAGGGCTCGGTTTAGGGTACGGTTTAGGATTAGGGTACGCGTTAGGGTTAGGGTAGGGGTTAGGGTTAGGGTATGCGATAGGGTGAGGTTAGTTATTAAACCTATCCCACTCTCTAGATACCCCTTAGCACGTAAAGGAATATTATTTGGGGGTCCAGCCATTGAGAAGTGTTTAGACACTAGGAGAAGATAAGGAACACACCCATTATCAAGAAATCACATTAGGATTCTCTTTTTAAACTGTTTCTTAAAACACTAGTGCTTAGGAAATCTATTGGAGGCAGAAGCCGTCAAGGGTAGCTTAGGGTTAGGGTTAGGGTTAGGGTGAGGGTTAGGGTACGGCTTAGGGTACGGGTTCGGGGAGGGGTTCGGGTAGGGCGTAGGGTATGGGTTAGGGTTAGGGTTAGGGCTCGGTTTAAGGTACAGGTTAGGATTAGGGTACGCGTTAGGATTAGGGTAGGGGTTAGGGTTAGTGTACGCGTTCGGGTGAGGGTAGTTATTAAACCTATCCCACTCTCTAGATACCCCTTAGCACGTACAGGAATATTATTGCGGTTCCAGCCATGGAGAAGAGTTTAGACACTAGGAAAAGATAAGGAACACACCCATTATCAAGAAATCACATTAGGATTCTCTTTTTAACCTGTTCCTTAAAACACTAGTGCTTAGGAAATCTATTGGAGGCAGAAGCAATCAAGGGTAGCTTAGGGTTAGGGTTAGGGTTAGGGTGAGGGTTAGGGTACGGCTTAGGGTACGGGTTCGGGGAGGGGTTCGGGTAGGGCGTAGGCTATGGGTTAGGGTTAGGGTTAGGGTTATTGTTAGGGTTAGGGCTCGGTTTAGGGTACGGGTTAGGATTAGTGTATGCGTTAGGGTTAGGGTAGGGGTTAGGGTTAGGGTACGCGTTAGGGTGAGGGTAGTTATTAAACCTATTCCACTCTCTAGATACCCCTTAGCACGTAAAGGAATATTATTTGGGGGTCCAGCCATGGAGAAGAGTTTAGACACAAGGAGAAGATAAGGAACACACCCATTATCAAGAAATCACATTAGGATTCTCTTTTTAACATGTTCCTTAAAACACTAGTGCTTAGGAAATCTATTGGAGGCAGAAGCCGTCAAGGGTAGCTTAGGGTTAGGGTTAGGGTTAGGGTGAGGGTTAGGGTACGGCTTAGGGTACGGGTTCGGGGAGGGGTTCGGGTAGGGCGTAGGGTATGTGTTAGTGTTAGGGTTAGGGCTAGTGTTAGGGTTAGGGCTCGGTTTAGGGTACAGGTTAGGATTAGGGTACGCGTTAGGGTTAGGGTAGGGGTTAGGGTTAGTGTACGCGTTAGGGTGAGGGTAGTTATTAAACCTATCCCACTCTCTAGATACCCCTTAGCACGTACAGGAATATTATTGGGGGTCCAGCCATGGAGAAGAGTTTAGACACTAGGAGAAGATAAGGAACACACCCATTATCAAGAAATCACATTAGGATTCTCTTTTTAACCTGTTCCTTAAAACACTAGTGCTTAGGAAATCTATTGGAGGCAGAAGCAGTCAAGGGTAGCTTAGGGTTAGGGTTAGGGTTAGGGTGAGGGTTAGGGTATGGCTTAGGGTACGGGTTCGGGGAGGGGTTCGGGTAGGGCGTAGGGTATGGGTTAGGGTTAGGGTTAGGGTTAGTGTTAGGGTTAGGGCTCGGTTTAGGGTACGGGTTAGGATTAGGGTACGCGTTAGGGTTAGGGTAGGGGTTAGGGTTAGGGTACGCGTTAGGGTGGGGGTAGTTATTAAACCTATCACACTCTCTAGATACCCCTTAGCACATAAAGGAATATTATTTGGGGGTCCAGACATGGAGAAGAGTTTAGACACTAGGAGAAGATAAGGAACACACCCATTATCACGAAATCACATTAGGATTCTCTTTTTAACCTGTTCCTTAAAACACTAGTGCTTAGGAAATCTATTGGAGGCAGAAGCAGTCAAGGGTAGCTTAGGGTTAGGGTTAGGGTTAGGGTGAGGGTTAGGGTACGGCTTAGGGTACGGGTTCGGGGAGGGGTTCGGGTAGGGCGTAGGCTATGGGTTAGGGTTAGTGTTAGGGTTATTGTTAGGGTTAGGGCTCGGTTTAGGGTACGGGTTAGGATTAGTGTATGCGTTAGGGTTAGGGTAGGGGTTAGGGTTAGGGTACGCGTTAGGGTGAGGGTAGTTATTAAACCTATTCCACTCTCTAGATACCCCTTAGCACGTAAAGGAATATTATTTGGGGGTCCAGCCATGGAGAAGAGTGTAGACACAAGGAGAAGATAAGGAACACACCCATTATCAAGAAATCACATTAGGATTCTCTTTTTAACATGTTCCTTAAAACACTAGTGCTTAGGAAATCTATTGGAGGCAGAAGCCGTCAAGGGTAGCTTAGGGTTAGGGTTAGGGTTAGGGTGAGGGTTAGGGTACGGCTTAGGGTACGGGTTCGGGGAGGGGTTCGGGTAGGGCGTAGGGTATGGGTTAGTGTTAGGGTTAGGGCTAGTGTTAGGGTTAGGGCTCGGTTTAGGGTACAGGTTAGGATTAGGGTACGCGTTAGGGTTAGGGTAGGGTTTAGGGTTAGTGTACGCGTTAGGGTGAGGGTAGTTATTAAACCTATCCCACTCTCTAGATACCCCTTAGCACGTACAGGAATATTATTGGGGGTCCAGCCATGGAGAAGAGTTTAGACACTAGGAAAAGATAAGGAACACACCCATTATCAAGAAATCACATTAGGATTCTCTTTTTAACCTGTTCCTTAAAACACTAGTGCTTAGGAAATCTATTGGAGGCAGAAGCAGTCAAGGGTAGCTTAGGGTTAGGGTTAGGGTTAGGGTGAGGGTTAGGGTATGGCTTAGGGTACGGGTTCGGGGAGGGGTTCGGGTAGGGCGTAGGCTATGGGTTAGGGTTAGGGTTAGGGTTATTGTTAGGGTTAGGGCTCGGTTTAGGGTACGGGTTAGGATTAGTGTATGCGTTAGGGTTAGGGTAGGGGTTAGGGTTAGGGTACGCGTTAGGGTGAGGGTAGTTATTAAACCTATCCCACTCTCTAGATACCCCTTAGCACGTAAAGGAATATTATTTGGGGGTCCAGCCATGGAGAAGAGTGTAGACACAAGGAGAAGATAAGGAACACACCCATTATCAAGAAATCACATTAGGATTCTCTTTTTAACATGTTCCTTAAAACACTAGTGCTTAGGAAATCTATTGGAGGCAGAAGCCGTCAAGGGTAGCTTAGGGTTAGGGTTAGGGTTAGGGTGAGGGTTAGGGTACGGCTTAGGGTACGGGTTCGGGGAGGGGTTCGGGTAGGGCGTAGGGTATGTGTTAGTGTTAGGGTTAGGGCTAGTGTTAGGGTTAGGGCTCGGTTTAGGGTACAGGTTAGGATTAGGGTACGCGTTAGGGTTAGGGTAGGGTTTAGGGTTAGTGTACGCGTTAGGGTGAGGGTAGTTATTAAACCTATCCCACTCTCTAGATACCCCTTAGCACGTACAGGAATATTATTGGGGGTCCAGCCATGGAGAAGAGTTTAGACACTAGGAGAAGATAAGGAACACACCCATTATCAAGAAATCACATTAGGATTCTCTTTTTAACCTGTTCCTTAAAACACTAGTGCTTAGGAAATCTATTGGAGGCAGAAGCAGTCAAGGGTAGCTTAGGGTTAGGGTTAGGGTTAGGGTGAGGGTTAGGGTATGGCTTAGGGTACGGGTTCGGGGAGGGGTTCGGGTAGGGCGTAGGGTATGGGTTAGGGTTAGGGTTAGGGTTAGTGTTAGGGTTAGGGCTCGGTTTAGGGTACGGGTTAGGATTAGTGTATGCGTTAGGGTTAGGGTAGGGGTTAGGGTTAGGGTACGCGTTAGGGTGAGGGTAGTTATTAAACCTATCCCACTCTCTAGATACCCCTTAGCACGTAAAGGAATATTATTTGGGGGTCCAGCCATGGAGAAGAGTGTAGACACAAGGAGAAGATAAGGAACACACCCATTATCATGAAATCACATTAGGATTCACTTTTTAACATGTTCCTTAAAACACTAGTGCTTAGGAAATCTATTGGAGGCAGAAGCCGTCAAGGGTAGCTTAGGGTTAGGGTTAGGGTTAGGGTGAGGGTTAGGGTACGGCTTAGGGTACGGGTTCGGGGAGGGGTTCGGGTAGGGCGTAGGGTACGCGTTAGTGTTAGGGTTAGGGCTAGTGTTAGGGTTAGGGCTCGGTTTAGGGTACAGGTTAGGATTAGGGTACGCGTTAGGGTTAGGGTAGGGTTTAGGGTTAGTGTACGCGTTAGGGTGAGGGTAGTTATTAAACCTATCCCACTCTCTAGATACCCCTTAGCACGTACAGGAATATTATTGGGGGTCCAGCCATGGAGAAGAGTTTAGACACTAGGAGAAGATAAGGAACACACCCATTATCAAGAAATCACATTAGGATTCTCTTTTTAACCTGTTCCTTAAAACACTAGTGCTTAGGAAATCTATTGGAGGCAGAAGCAGTCAAGGGTAGCTTAGGGTTAGGGTTAGGGTTAGGGTGAGGGTTAGGGTATGGCTTAGGGTACGGGTTCGGGGAGGGGTTCGGGTAGGGCGTAGGGTATGGGTTAGGGTTAGGGTTAGGGTTAGTGTTAGGGTTAGGGCTCGGTTTAGGGTACGGGTTAGGATTAGGGTACGCGTTAGGGTTAGGGTAGGGGTTAGGGTTAGGGTACGCGTTAGGGTGGGGGTAGTTATTAAACCTATCACACTCTCTAGATACCCCTTAGCACATAAAGGAATATTATTTGGGGGTCCAGACATGGAGAAGAGTTTAGACACTAGGAGAAGATAAGGAACACACCCATTATCACGAAATCACATTAGGATTCTCTTTTTAACCTGTTCCTTAAAACACTAGTGCTTAGGAAATCTATTGGAGGCAGAAGCAGTCAAGGGTAGCTTAGGGTTAGGGTTAGGGTTAGGGTGAGGGTTAGGGTACGGCTTAGGGTACGGGTTCGGGGAGGGGTTCGGGTAGGGCGTAGGGTATGGGTTAGTGTTAGGGTTAGGGCTAGTGTTAGGGTTAGGGCTCGGTTTAGGGTACAGGTTAGGATTAGGGTACGCGTTAGGGTTAGGGTAGGGTTTAGGGTTAGTGTACGCGTTAGGGTGAGGGTAGTTATTAAACCTATCCCACTCTCTAGATACCCCTTAGCACGTACAGGAATATTATTGGGGGTCCAGCCATGGAGAAGAGTTTAGACACTAGGAGAACATAAGGAACACACCCATTATCAAGAAATCACATTAGGATTCTCTTTTTAACCTGTTCCTTAAAACACTAGTGCTTAGGAAATCTATTGGAGGCAGAAGCAGTCAAGGGTAGCTTAGGGTTAGGGTTAGGGTTAGGGTGAGGGTTAGGGTATGGCTTAGGGTACGGGTTCGGGGAGGGGTTCGGGTAGGGCGTAGGGTATGGGTTAGGGTTAGGGTTAGGGTTAGTGTTAGGGTTAGGGCTCGGTTTAGGGTACGGGTTAGGATTAGGGTACGCGTTAGGGTTAGGGTAGGGGTTAGGGTTAGGGTACGCGTTAGGGTGGGGGTAGTTATTAAACCTATCACACTCTCTAGATACCCCTTAGCACATAAAGGAATATTATTTGGGGGTCCAGACATGGAGAAGAGTTTAGACACTAGGAGAAGATAAGGAACACACCCATTATCACGAAATCACATTAGGATTCTCTCTTTAACCTGTTCCTTAAAACACTAGTGCTTAGGAAATCTATTGGAGGCAGAAGCAGTCAAGGGTAGCTTAGGGTTAGGGTTAGGGTTAGGGTGAGGGTTAGGGTACGGCTTAGGGTATGGGTTCGGGGAGGGGTTCGGGTAGTGCGTAGGGTATGGGTTAGGGTTAGGGTTAGGGCTAGTGTTAGGGTTAGGGCTCGGTTTAGGGTACGGGTTAGGATTAGGGTACGCGTTAGGGTTCGGGTAGGGGTTAGGGTTAGGGTACGCGTTAGGGTGAGGGTAGTTATGAAACCTATCCCACTCTCTAGATACCCCTTAGCACGTAAAGGAATATTATTTGGGGGTCCAGCCATGGAGAAGAGTTTAGACACGAGGAGAAGATAAGGAACACACCCATTATCAAGAAATCACATTAGGATTCTCTTTTTAACCTGTTCCTTAAAACACTAGTGCTTAGGAAATCTATTGGAGGCAGAAGCCGTCAAGGGTAGCTTAGGGTTAGGGTTAGGGTTAGGGTGAGGGTTAGGGTACGGTTTAGGGTACGGGTTCAGGGAGGGGTTCGGGTAGGGCGTAGGGTATGGGTTAGGGTTAGGGTTAGAGTTAGTGTTAGGGTTAGGGCTCGGTTTAGGGTACGGGTTAGGATTAGGGTACGCGCTAGTGTTAGGGTAGGGGTTAGGGTTAGGGTACGCGTTAGGGTGAGGGTAGTTATTAAACCTATCACACTCTCTAGATACCCCTTAGCACATAAAGGAATATTATTTGGGGGTCCAGCCATGGAGAAGAGATTAGACACGAGGAGAAGACAAGGAACACACCCATTATCAAGAAATCACATTAGGATTCTATTTTTAACATGTTCCTTAAAACACTAGTGCTTAGGAATTCTATTGGAGGCAGAAGCCGTCAAGGGTAGCTTAGGGTTAGGGTTAGGGTTAGGGTGAGGGTTAGGGTACGGCTTAGGGTACAGGTTCGGGGAGGTGTTCGGGTAGGGCGTAGGGTATGGGTTAGGGTTAGGGTTAGGGCTAGTGTTAGGGTTAGGGCTCGGTTTAGGGTACGGGTTAGGATTAGGGTATGCGTTAGGGTTAGGGTAGGGGTTAGGGTTAGTGTACGCGTTAGGGTGAGGGTAGTTATTAAACCTATCCCACTCTCTAGATACCCCTTATCACGTACAGGAATATTATTGGGGGTCCAGCCATGGAGAAGAGTTTAGACACTAGGAGAAGATAAGGAACACACCCATTATCACGAAATCACATTAGGATTCTCTTTTTAACCTGCTCCTTAAAACACTAGTGCTTAGGAAATCTATTGGAGGCAGAAGCAGTCAAGGGTAGCTTAGGGTTAGGGTTAGGGTTAGGGTGAGGGTTAGGGTATGGCTTAGGGTACGGGTTCGGGGAGGGGTTCGGGTAGGGCGTAGGGTATGGGTTAGGGTTAGGGTTAGGGTTAGTGTTAGGGTTAGGGCTCGGTTTAGGGTACGGGTTAGGATTAGTGTACGCGTTAGGGTTAGGGCAGGGGTTAGGGTTAGGGTACGCGTTAGGGTGGGGGTAGTTATTAAACCTATCCCACTCTCTAGATACCCCTTAGCACGTAAAGGAATATTATTTGGGGGTCCAGCCATGGAGAAGAGTTTAGACACGAGGAGAAGATAAGGAACACCCCCATTATCACGAAATCACATTAGGATTCTCTTTTTAACCTGTTCCTTAAAACACTAGTGCTTAAGAAATCTATTGGAGGCAGAAGCAGTCAAGGGTAGCTTAGGGTTAGGGTTAGGGTTAGGGTGAGGGTTAGGGTACGGCTTAGGGTACGGGTTCGGGGAGGGGTTCGGGTAGGGCGTAGGGTATGGGTTAGGGTTAGTGTTAGGGTTAGTGTTAGGGTTAGGGCTCGGTTTAGGGTACGGGTTAGGATTAGGGTACGCGTTAGGGTTAGGGTAGGGGTTAGGGTTAGGGTATGCGATAGGGTGAGGTTAGTTATTAAACCTATCCCACTCTCTAGATACCCCTTAGCACGTAAAGGAATATTATTTGGGGGTCCAGCCATGGAGAAGAGTTTAGACACGAGGAGAAGATAAGGAACACCCCCATTATCACGAAATCACATTAGGATTCTCTTTTTAACCTGTTCCTTAAAACACTAGTGCTTAAGAAATCTATTGGAGGCAGAAGCAGTCAAGGGTAGCTTAGGGTTAGGGTTAGGGTTAGGGTGAGGGTTAGGGTACGGCTTAGGGTATGGGTTCGGGGAGGGGTTCGGGTAGTGCGTAGGGTATGGGTTAGGGTTAGGGTTAGGGCTAGTGTTAGGGTTAGGGCTCGGTTTAGGGTACGGGTTAGGATTAGGGTACGCGTTAGGGTTCGGGTAGGGGTTAGGGTTAGGGTACGCGTTAGGGTGAGGGTAGTTATTAAACCTATCCCACTCTCTAGATACCCCTTAGCACGTAAAGGAATATTATTTGGGGGTCCAGCCATGGAGAAGAGTTTAGACACGAGGAGAAGATAAGGAACACACCCATTATCAAGAAATCACATTAGGATTCTCTTTTTAACCTGTTCCTTAAAACACTAGTGCTTAGGAAATCTATTGGAGGCAGAAGCCGTCAAGGGTAGCTTAGGGTTAGGGTTAGGGTTAGGGTGAGGGTTAGGGTACGGTTTAGGGTACGGGTTCAGGGAGGGGTTCGGGTAGGGCGTAGGGTATGGGTTAGGGTTAGGGTTAGAGTTAGTGTTAGGGTTAGGGCTCGGTTTAGGGTACGGGTTAGGATTAGGGTACGCGCTAGTGTTAGGGTAGGGGTTAGGGTTAGGGTACGCGTTAGGGTGAGGGTAGTTATTAAACCTATCACACTCTCTAGATACCCCTTAGCACATAAAGGAATATTATTTGGGGGTCCAGCCATGGAGAAGAGATTAGACACGAGGAGAAGACAAGGAACACACCCATTATCAAGAAATCACATTAGGATTCTATTTTTAACATGTTCCTTAAAACACTAGTGCTTAGGAATTCTATTGGAGGCAGAAGCCGTCAAGGGTAGCTTAGGGTTAGGTTTAGGGTTAGGGTGAGGGTTAGGGTACGGCTTAGGGTACAGGTTCGGGGAGGTGTTCGGGTAGGGCGTAGGGTATGGGTTAGGGTTAGGGTTAGGGCTAGTGTTAGGGTTAGGGCTCGGTTTAGGGTACGGGTTAGGATTAGGGTATGCGTTAGGGTTAGGGTAGGGGTTAGGGTTAGGGTACGCGTTAGGGTGAGGGTAGTTATTAAACCTATCCCACTCTCTAGATACCCCTTATCACGTACAGGAATATTATTGGGAGTCCAGCCATGGAGAAGTGTTTAGACACTAGGAGAAGATAAGGAACACACCCATTATCACGAAATCACATTAGGATTCTCTTTTTAACCTGCTCCTTAAAACACTAGTGCTTAGGAAATCTATTGGAGGCAGAAGCAGTCAAGGGTAGCTTAGGGTTAGGGTTAGGGTTAGGGTGAGGGTTAGGGTATGGCTTAGGGTACGGGTTTGGGGAGGGGTTCGGGTAGGGCGTAGGGTATGGGTTAGGGTTAGGGTTAGGGTTAGTGTTAGGGTTAGGGCTCGGTTTAGGGTACGGGTTAGGATTAGTGTACGCGTTAGGGTTAGGGCAGGGGTTAGGGTTAGGGTACGCGTTAGGGTGGGGGTAGTTATTAAACCTATCCCACTCTCTAGATACCCCTTAGCACGTAAAGGAATATTATTTGGGGGTCCAGCCATGGAGAAGAGTTTAGACACGAGGAGAAGATAAGGAACACCCCCATTATCACGAAATCACATTAGGATTCTCTTTTTAACCTGTTCCTTAAAACACTAGTGCTTAAGAAATCTATTGGAGGCAGAAGCAGTCAAGGGTAGCTTAGGGTTAGGGTTAGGGTTAGGGTGAGGGTTAGGGTACGGCTTAGGGTACGGGTTCGGGGAGGGGTTCGGGTAGGCCGTAGGGTATGGGTTAGGGTTAGGGTTAGTGTTAGGGTTAGGGCTCGGTTTAGGGTACGGGTTAGGATTAGGGTACGCGTTAGTGTTAGGATAGTGGTTAGAGTTAGGGTACGCTTTAGGGTGAGGGTAGTTATTAAACCTATCCCACTCTCTAGATAAACCTTAGCACGTAAAGGAATATTATTTGGGGGTCCAGCCATGGAGAAGAGTTTAGACACTAGGAGAAGATAAGGAACACACCCATTATCAAGAAATCACCATATGATTCTCTTTTTAAACTGTTCCTTAAAACACTAGTGCTTAGGAAATCTATTGGAGGCAGAAGCAGTCAAGGGTAGCTTAGGGTTAGGGTTAGGGTTAGGGTGAGGGTTAGGGTACGGCTTAGGGTACGGGTTCGGGGAGGGGTTCGGGTAGGGCGTAGGGTATGGGTTAGGGTTAGTGTTAGGGTTAGTGTTAGGGTTAGGGCTCGGTTTAGGGTACGGGTTAGGATTAGGGTACGCGTTAGGGTTAGGGTAGGGGTTAGGGTTAGGTTATGCGATAGGGTGAGGTTAGTTATTAAACCTATCCCACTCTCTAGATACCCCTTAGCACGTAAAGGAATATTATTTGGGGGTCCAGCCATGGAGAAGAGTTTAGACACGAGGAGAAGATAAGGAACACCCCCATTATCACGAAATCACATTAGGATTCTCTTTTTAACCTGTTCCTTAAAACACTAGTGCTTAAGAAATCTATTGGAGGCAGAAGCAGTCAAGGGTAGCTTAGGGTTAGGGTTAGGGTTAGGGTGAGGGTTAGGGTACGGCTTAGGGTACGGGTTCGGGGAGGGGTTCGGGTAGGCCGTAGGGTATGGGTTAGGGTTAGGGTTAGGGTTAGTGTTAGGGTTAGGGCTCGGTTTAGGGTACGGGTTAGGATTAGGGTACGCGTTAGTGTTAGGGTAGTGGTTAGAGTTAGGGTACGCTTTAGGGTGAGGGTAGTTATTAAACCTATCCCACTCTCTAGATAAACCTTAGCACGTAAAGGAATATTATTTGGGGGTCCAGCCATGGAGAAGAGTTTAGACACTAGGAGAAGATAAGGAACACACCCATTATCAAGAAATCACATTAGGATTCTCTTTTTAAACTGTTCCTTAAAACACTAGTGCTTAGGAAATCTATTGGAGGCAGAAGCAGTCAAGGGTAGCTTAGGGTTAGGGTTAGGGTTAGTGTGAGGGTTAGGGTACGGCTTAGGGTACGGGTTCGGGGAGGGGTTCGGGTAGGGCGTAGGGTATGGGTTAGGGTTAGTGTTAGGGTTAGTGTTAGGGTTAGGGCTCGGTTTAGGGTACAGGTTAGGATTAGGGTACTCGTTAGGGTTAGGGTAGCGGTTAGGGTTAGGGTACGCGTTAGGCTGAGGGTAGTTATTAAACCTATCACACTCTCTAGATACCCCTTAGCACGTAAAGGAATATTATTTGGGGGTCCAGCCATGGAGAAGAGTTTAGACACGAGGAGAAGATAAGGAACACACCCATTATCAAGAAATCACATTAGGATTCTCTTTTTAACATGTTCCTTAAAACACTAGTGCTTAGGAAATCTCTTGGAGGCAGAAGCCGTCAAGGGTAGCTTAGGGTTAGGGTTAGGGTTAGGGTGAGGGTTAGGGTACGGCTTAGGGTACGGGTTCGGGGAGGGGTTCGGGTAGGGCGTAGGGTATGGGTTAGGGTTAGGGTTAGGGCTCGGTTTAGGGTACAGGTTAGGATTAGGGTACGCGTTAGGGTTAGGGTAGGGGTTAGGGTTAGTTTACGCGTTCGGGTGAGGGTAGTTATTAAACCTATCCCACTCTCTAGATACCCCTTAGCACGTACAGGAATATTATTGGGGGTCCAGCCATGGAGAAGAGTTTAGACACTAGGAGAAAATAAGGAACACTCCCATTATCACGAAATCACATTAGGATTCTCTTTTTAACCTGTTCCTTAAAACACTAGTGCTTAGGAAATCTATTGGAGGCAGAAGCAGTCAAGGGTAGCTTAGGGTTAGGGTTAGGGTTAGGGTGAGGGTTAGGGTATTGCTTAGGGTACGGGTTTGGAGAGGGGTTCGGGTAGGGCGTAGGGTATGGGTTAGGTTTAGGGTTAGGGCTAGTGTTAGGGTTAGGGCTCGGTTTAGGGTACGGGTTAGGATTAGGGTACGCGTTAGGGTTAGGGTAGTGGATAGGGTTAGGGTACGCGTTAGGGTGAGGGTAGTTATTAAACCTATCCCACTCTCTAGATACCCCTTAGCACGTAAAGGAATATTATTTGGGGGTCCAGCCATGGAGAAGAGTTTAGACACGAGGAGAAGATAAGGAACACACCCATTATCAAGAAATCACATTAGGATTCTCTTTTTAACCTGTTCCTTAAAACACTAGTGCTTAGGAAATCTATTGGAGGCAGAAGCCGTCAAGGGTAGCTTAGGGTTAGGGTTAGGGTTAGGGTGAGGGTTAGGGTACGGTTTAGGGTACGGGTTCAGGGAGGGGTTCGGGTAGGGCGTAGGGTATGGGTTAGGGTTAGGGTTAGAGTTAGTGTTAGGTTTAGGGCTCGGTTTAGGGTACGGGTTAGGATTAGGGTACGCGCTAGTGTTAGGGTAGGGGTTAGGGTTAGGGTACGCGTTAGGGTGAGGGTAGTTATTAAACCTATCACACTCTCTAGATACCCCTTAGCACATAAAGGAATATTATTTGGGGGTCCAGCCATGGAGAAGAGTTTAGACACGAGGAGAAGATAAGGAACACACCCATTATCAAGAAATCACATTAGGATTCTCTTTTTAACATGTTCCTTAAAAAACTAGTGCTTAGGAAATCTATTGGAGGCAGAAGCCGTCAAGGGTAGCTTAGGGTTAGGGTTAGGGTTAGGGTGAGGGTTAGGGTACGGCTTAGGGTACGGGTTCGGGGAGGGGTTCGGGTAGGGCGTAGGGTATGGGTTAGGGTTAGGGTTAGGGCTCGGTTTAAGGTACAGGTTAGGATTAGGGTACGCGTTAGGGTTAGGGTAGGGGTTAGGGTTAGTGTACGCGTTCGGGTGAGGGTAGTTATTAAACCTATCCCACTCTCTAGATACCCCTTAGCACGTACAGGAATATTATTGGGGTTCCAGCCATGGAGAAGAGTTTAGACACTAGGAAAAGATAAGGAACACACCCATTATCAAGAAATCACATTAGGATTCTCTTTTTAACCTGTTCCTTAAAACACTAGTGCTTAGGAAATCTATTGGAGGCAGAAGCAGTCAAGGGTAGCTTAGGGTTAGGGTTAGGGTTAGGGTGAGGGTTAGGGTATGGCTTAGGGTACGGGTTCGGGGAGGGGTTCGGGTAGGGCGTAGGGTGTGGGTTAGGGTTAGGGTTAGGGTTATTGTTAGGGTTAGGGCTCGGTTTAGGGTACGGGATAGGATTAGGGTACGCGTTAGGGTTAGGGTAGGGGTTAGGGTTAGGGTACGCGTTAGGGTGGGGGTAGTTATTAAACCTATCACACTCTCTAGATACCCCTTAGCACATAAAGGAATATTATTTGGGGGTCCAGACATGGAGAAGAGTTTAGACACTAGGAGAAGATAAGGAACACACCCATTATCACGAAATCACATTAGGATTCTCTTTTTAACCTGTTCCTTAAAACACTAGTGCTTAGGAAATCTATTGGAGGCAGAAGCAGTCAAGGGTAGCTTAGGGTTAGGGTTAGGGTTAGGGTGAGGGTTAGGGTACGGCTTAGGGTACGGGTTCGGGGAGGGGTTCGGGTAGGGCGTAGGGTATGGGTTAGTGTTAGGGTTAGGGCTAGTGTTAGGGTTAGGGCTCGGTTTAGGGTACAGGTTAGGATTAGGGTACGCGTTAGGGTTAGGGTAGGGTTTAGGGTTAGTGTACGCGTTAGGGTGAGGGTAGTTATTAAACCTATCCCACTCTCTAGATACCCCTTAGCACGTACAGGAATATTATTGGGGGTCCAGCCATGGAGAAGAGTTTAGACACTAGGAGAACATAAGGAACACACCCATTATCAAGAAATCACATTAGGATTCTCTTTTTAACCTGTTCCTTAAAACACTAGTGCTTAGGAAATCTATTGGAGGCAGAAGCAGTCAAGGGTAGCTTAGGGTTAGGGTTAGGGTTAGGGTGAGGGTTAGGGTATGGCTTAGGGTACGGGTTCGGGGAGGGGTTCGGGTAGGGCGTAGGGTATGGGTTAGGGTTAGGGTTAGGGTTAGTGTTAGGGTTAGGGCTCGGTTTAGGGTACGGGTTAGGATTAGGGTACGCGTTAGGGTTAGGGTAGGGGTTAGGGTTAGGGTATGCGATAGGGTGAGGTTAGTTATTAAACCTATCCCACTCTCTAGATACCCCTTAGCACGTAAAGGAATATTATTTGGGGGTCCAGCCATGGAGAAGAGTTTAGACACGAGGAGAAGATTAGGAACACCCCCATTATCACGAAATCACATTAGGATTCTCTTTTTAACCTGTTCCTTAAAACACTAGTGCTTAAGAAATCTATTGGAGGCAGAAGCAGTCAAGGGTAGCTTAGGGTTAGGGTTAGGGTTAGGGTGAGGGTTAGGGTACGGCTTAGGGTATGGGTTCGGGGAGGGGTTCGGGTAGTGCGTAGGGTATGGGTTAGGGTTAGGGTTAGGGCTAGTGTTAGGGTTAGGGCTCGGTTTAGGGTACGGGTTAGGATTAGGGTACGCGTTAGGGTTCGGGTAGGGGTTAGGGTTAGGGTACGCGTTAGGGTGAGGGTAGTTATTAAACCTATCCCACTCTCTAGATACCCCTTAGCACGTAAAGGAATATTATTTGGGGGTCCAGCCATGGAGAAGAGTTTAGACACGAGGAGAAGATAAGGAACACACCCATTATCAAGAAATCACATTAGGATTCTCTTTTTAACCTGTTCCTTAAAACACTAGTGCTTAGGAAATCTATTGGAGGCAGAAGCCGTCAAGGGTAGCTTAGGGTTAGGGTTAGGGTTAGGGTGAGGGTTAGGGTACGGTTTAGGGTACGGGTTCAGGGAGGGGTTCGGGTAGGGCGTAGGGTATGGGTTAGGGTTAGGGTTAGAGTTAGTGTTAGGGTTAGGGCTCGGTTTAGGGTACGGGTTAGGATTAGGGTACGCGCTAGTGTTAGGGTAGGGGTTAGGGTTAGGGTACGCGTTAGGGTGAGGGTAGTTATTAAACCTATCACACTCTCTAGATACCCCTTAGCACATAAAGGAATATTATTTGGGGGTCCAGCCATGGAGAAGAGATTAGACACGAGGAGAAGACAAGGAACACACCCATTATCAAGAAATCACATTAGGATTCTATTTTTAACATGTTCCTTAAAACACTAGTGCTTAGGAATTCTATTGGAGGCAGAAGCCGTCAAGGGTAGCTTAGGGTTAGGGTTAGGGTTAGGGTGAGGGTTAGGGTACGGCTTAGGGTACAGGTTCGGGGAGGTGTTCGGGTAGGGCGTAGGGTATGGGTTAGGGTTAGGGTTAGGGCTAGTGTTAGGGTTAGGGCTCGGTTTAGGGTACGGGTTAGGATTAGGGTATGCGTTAGGGTTAGGGTAGGGGTTAGGGTTAGGGTACGCGTTAGGGTGAGGGTAGTTATTAAACCTATCCCACTCTCTAGATACCCCTTATCACGTACAGGAATATTATTGGGAGTCCAGCCATGGAGAAGTGTTTAGACACTAGGAGAAGATAAGGAACACACCCATTATCACGAAATCACATTAGGATTCTCTTTTTAACCTGTTCCTTAAAACACTAGTGCTTAGGAAATCTATTGGAGGCAGAAGCAGTCAAGGGTAGCTTAGGGTTAGGGTTAGGGTTAGGGTGAGGGTTAGGGTATGGCTTAGGGTACGGGTTCGGGGAGGGGTTCGGGTAGGGCGTAGGGTATGGGTTAGGGTTAGGGTTAGGGTTAGTGTTAGGGTTAGGGCTCGGTTTAGGGTACGGGTTAGGATTAGTGTACGCGTTAGGGTTAGGGCAGGGGTTAGGGTTAGGGTACGCGTTAGGGTGGGGGTAGTTATTAAACCTATCCCACTCTCTAGATACCCCTTAGCACGTAAAGGAATATTATTTGGGGGTCCAGCCATGGAGAAGAGTTTAGACACGAGGAGAAGATAAGGAACACCCCCATTATCACGAAATCACATTAGGATTCTCTTTTTAACCTGTTCCTTAAAACACTAGTGCTTAAGAAATCTATTGGAGGCAGAAGCAGTCAAGGGTAGCTTAGGGTTAGGGTTAGGGTTAGGGTGAGGGTTAGGGTACGGCTTAGGGTACGGGTTCGGGGAGGGGTTCGGGTAGGCCGTAGGGTATGGGTTAGGGTTAGGGTTAGTGTTAGGGTTAGGGCTCGGTTTAGGGTACGGGTTAGGATTAGGGTACGCGTTAGTGTTAGGGTAGTGGTTAGAGTTAGGGTACGCTTTAGGGTGAGGGTAGTTATTAAACCTATCCCACTCTCTAGATAAACCTTAGCACGTAAAGGAATATTATTTGGGGGTCCAGCCATGGAGAAGAGTTTAGACACTAGGAGAAGATAAGGAACACACCCATTATCAAGAAATCACCATATGATTCTCTTTTTAAACTGTTCCTTAAAACACTAGTGCTTAGGAAATCTATTGGAGGCAGAAGCAGTCAAGGGTAGCTTAGGGTTAGGGTTAGGGTTAGGGTGAGGGTTAGGGTACGGCTTAGGGTACGGGTTCGGGGAGGGGTTCGGGTAGGGCGTAGGGTATGGGTTAGGGTTAGTGTTAGGGTTAGTGTTAGGGTTAGGGCTCGGTTTAGGGTACGGGTTAGGATTAGGGTACGCGTTAGGGTTAGGGTAGGGGTTAGGGTTAGGGTATGCGATAGGGTGAGGTTAGTTATTAAACCTATCCCACTCTCTAGATACCCCTTAGCACGTAAAGGAATATTATTTGGGGGTCCAGCCATGGAGAAGAGTTTAGACACGAGGAGAAGATAAGGAACACCCCCATTATCACGAAATCACATTAGGATTCTCTTTTTAACCTGTTCCTTAAAACACTAGTGCTTAAGAAATCTATTGGAGGCAGAAGCAGTCAAGGGTAGCTTAGGGTTAGGGTTAGGGTTAGGGTGAGGGTTAGGGTACGGCTTAGGGTACGGGTTCGGGGAGGGGTTCGGGTAGGCCGTAGGGTATGGGTTAGGGTTAGGGTTAGGGTTAGTGTTAGGGTTAGGGCTCGGTTTAGGGTACGGGTTAGGATTAGGGTACGCGTTAGTGTTAGGGTAGTGGTTAGAGTTAGGGTACGCTTTAGGGTGAGGGTAGTTATTAAACCTATCCCACTCTCTAGATAAACCTTAGCACGTAAAGGAATATTATTTGGGGGTCCAGCCATGGAGAAGAGTTTAGACACTAGGAGAAGATAAGGAACACACCCATTATCAAGAAATCACATTAGGATTCTCTTTTTAAACTGTTCCTTAAAACACTAGTGCTTAGGAAATCTATTGGAGGCAGAAGCAGTCAAGGGTAGCTTAGGGTTAGGGTTAGGGTTAGTGTGAGGGTTAGGGTACGGCTTAGGGTACGGGTTCGGGGAGGGGTTCGGGTAGGGCGTAGGGTATGGGTTAGGGTTAGTGTTAGGGTTAGTGTTAGGGTTAGGGCTCGGTTTAGGGTACAGGTTAGGATTAGGGTACTCGTTAGGGTTAGGGTAGCGGTTAGGGTTAGGGTACGCGTTAGGCTGAGGGTAGTTATTAAACCTATCACACTCTCTAGATACCCCTTAGCACGTAAAGGAATATTATTTGGGGGTCCAGCCATGGAGAAGAGTTTAGACACGAGGAGAAGATAAGGAACACACCCATTATCAAGAAATCACATTAGGATTCTCTTTTTAACATGTTCCTTAAAACACTAGTGCTTAGGAAATCTCTTGGAGGCAGAAGCCGTCAAGGGTAGCTTAGGGTTAGGGTTAGGGTTAGGGTGAGGGTTAGGGTACGGCTTAGGGTACGGGTTCGGGGAGGGGTTCGGGTAGGGCGTAGGGTATGGGTTAGGGTTAGGGTTAGGGCTCGGTTTAGGGTACAGGTTAGGATTAGGGTACGCGTTAGGGTTAGGGTAGGGGTTAGGGTTAGTTTACGCGTTCGGGTGAGGGTAGTTATTAAACCTATCCCACTCTCTAGATACCCCTTAGCACGTACAGGAATATTATTGGGGGTCCAGCCATGGAGAAGAGTTTAGACACTAGGAGAAAATAAGGAACACTCCCATTATCACGAAATCACATTAGGATTCTCTTTTTAACCTGTTCCTTAAAACACTAGTGCTTAGGAAATCTATTGGAGGCAGAAGCAGTCAAGGGTAGCTTAGGGTTAGGGTTAGGGTTAGGGTGAGGGTTAGGGTATTGCTTAGGGTACGGGTTTGGAGAGGGGTTCGGGTAGGGCGTAGGGTATGGGTTAGGTTTAGGGTTAGGGCTAGTGTTAGGGTTAGGGCTCGGTTTAGGGTACGGGTTAGGATTAGGGTACGCGTTAGGGTTAGGGTAGTGGATAGGGTTAGGGTACGCGTTAGGGTGAGGGTAGTTATTAAACCTATCCCACTCTCTAGATACCCCTTAGCACGTAAAGGAATATTATTTGGGGGTCCAGCCATGGAGAAGAGTTTAGACACGAGGAGAAGATAAGGAACACACCCATTATCAAGAAATCACATTAGGATTCTCTTTTTAACCTGTTCCTTAAAACACTAGTGCTTAGGAAATCTATTGGAGGCAGAAGCCGTCAAGGGTAGCTTAGGGTTAGGGTTAGGGTTAGGGTGAGGGTTAGGGTACGGTTTAGGGTACGGGTTCAGGGAGGGGTTCGGGTAGGGCGTAGGGTATGGGTTAGGGTTAGGGTTAGAGTTAGTGTTAGGTTTAGGGCTCGGTTTAGGGTACGGGTTAGGATTAGGGTACGCGCTAGTGTTAGGGTAGGGGTTAGGGTTAGGGTACGCGTTAGGGTGAGGGTAGTTATTAAACCTATCACACTCTCTAGATACCCCTTAGCACATAAAGGAATATTATTTGGGGGTCCAGCCATGGAGAAGAGTTTAGACACGAGGAGAAGATAAGGAACACACCCATTATCAAGAAATCACATTAGGATTCTCTTTTTAACATGTTCCTTAAAAAACTAGTGCTTAGGAAATCTATTGGAGGCAGAAGCCGTCAAGGGTAGCTTAGGGTTAGGGTTAGGGTTAGGGTGAGGGTTAGGGTACGGCTTAGGGTACGGGTTCGGGGAGGGGTTCGGGTAGGGCGTAGGGTATGGGTTAGGGTTAGGGTTAGGGCTCGGTTTAAGGTACAGGTTAGGATTAGGGTACGCGTTAGGGTTAGGGTAGGGGTTAGGGTTAGTGTACGCGTTCGGGTGAGGGTAGTTATTAAACCTATCCCACTCTCTAGATACCCCTTAGCACGTACAGGAATATTATTGGGGTTCCAGCCATGGAGAAGAGTTTAGACACTAGGAAAAGATAAGGAACACACCCATTATCAAGAAATCACATTAGGATTCTCTTTTTAACCTGTTCCTTAAAACACTAGTGCTTAGGAAATCTATTGGAGGCAGAAGCAGTCAAGGGTAGCTTAGGGTTAGGGTTAGGGTTAGGGTGAGGTTTAGGGTATGGCTTAGGGTACGGGTTCGGGGAGGGGTTCGGGTAGGGCGTAGGCTATGGGTTAGGGTTAGGGTTAGGGTTATTGTTAGGGTTAGGGCTCGTTTTAGGATACGGGTTAGGATTAGTGTATGCGTTAGGGTTAGGGTAGGGGTTAGGGTTAGGGTACGCGTTAGGGTGAGGGTAGTTATTAAACCTATCCCACTCTCTAGATACCCCTTAGCACGTAAAGGAATATTATTTGGGGGTCCAGCCAAGGAGAAGAGTTTAGACACAAGGAGAAGATAAGGAACACACCCATTATCAAGAAATCACATTAGGATTCTCTTTTTAACATGTTCCTTAAAACACTAGTGCTTAGGAAATCTATTGGAGGCAGAAGCCGTCAAGGGTAGCTTAGGGTTAGGGTTAGGGTTAGGGTGAGGGTTAGGGTATGGCTTAGGGTACGGGTTCGGGGAGGGGTTCGGGTAGGGCGTAGGGTGTGGGTTAGGGTTAGGGTTAGGGTTAGTGTTAGGGTTAGGGCTCGGTTTAGGGTACGGGATAGGATTAGGGTACGCGTTAGGGTTAGGGTAGGGGTTAGGGTTAGGGTACGCGTTAGGGTGGGGGTAGTTATTAAACCTATCACACTCTCTAGATACCCCTTAGCACATAAAGGAATATTATTTGGGGGTCCAGACATGGAGAAGAGTTTAGACACTAGGAGAAGATAAGGAACACACCCATTATCACGAAATCACATTAGGATTCTCTTTTTAACCTGTTCCTTAAAACACTAGTGCTTAGGAAATCTATTGGAGGCAGAAGCAGTCAAGGGTAGCTTAGGGTTAGGGTTAGGGTTAGGGTGAGGGTTAGGGTACGGCTTAGGGTACGGGTTCGGGGAGGGGTTCGGGTAGGGCGTAGGGTATGGGTTAGTGTTAGGGTTAGGGCTAGTGTTAGGGTTAGGGCTCGGTTTAGGGTACAGGTTAGGATTAGGGTACGCGTTAGGGTTAGGGTAGGGTTTAGGGTTAGTGTACGCGTTAGGGTGAGGGTAGTTATTAAACCTATCCCACTCTCTAGATACCCCTTAGCACGTACAGGAATATTATTGGGGGTCCAGCCATGGAGAAGAGTTTAGACACTAGGAGAACATAAGGAACACACCCATTATCAAGAAATCACATTAGGATTCTCTTTTTAACCTGTTCCTTAAAACACTAGTGCTTAGGAAATCTATTGGAGGCAGAAGCAGTCAAGGGTAGCTTAGGGTTAGGGTTAGGGTTAGGGTGAGGGTTAGGGTATGGCTTAGGGTACGGGTTCGGGGAGGGGTTCGGGTAGGGCGTAGGGTATGGGTTAGGGTTAGGGTTAGGGTTAGTGTTAGGGTTAGGGCTCGGTTTAGGGTACGGGTTAGGATTAGGGTACGCGTTAGGGTTAGGGTAGGGGTTAGGGTTAGGGTACGCGTTAGGGTGGGGGTAGTTATTAAACCTATCACACTCTCTAGATACCCCTTAGCACATAAAGGAATATTATTTGGGGGTCCAGACATGGAGAAGAGTTTAGACACTAGGAGAAGATAAGGAACACACCCATTATCACGAAATCACATTAGGATTCTCTTTTTAACCTGTTCCTTAAAACACTAGTGCTTAGGAAATCTATTGGAGGCAGAAGCAGTCAAGGGTAGCTTAGGGTTAGGGTTAGGGTTAGGGTGAGGGTTAGGGTACGGCTTAGGGTATGGGTTCGGGGAGGGGTTCGGGTAGTGCGTAGGGTATGGGTTAGGGTTAGGGTTAGGGTTAGGGCTCGGTTTAGGGTACGGGTTAGGATTAGGGTATGCGTTAGGGTTCGGGTAGGGGTTAGGGTTAGGGTACGCGTTAGGGTGAGGGTAGTTATTAAACCTATCCCACTCTCTAGATACCCCTTAGCACGTAAAGGAATATTATTTGGGGGTCCAACCATGGAGAAGAGTTTAGACACGAGGAGAAGATAAGGAACACACCCATTATCAAGAAATCACATTAGGATTCTCTTTTTAACCTGTTCCTTAAAACACTAGTGCTTAGGAAATCTATTGGAGGCAGAAGCCGTCAAGGGTAGCTTAGGGTTAGGGTTAGGGTTAGGGTGAGGGTTAGGGTACGGTTTAGGGTACGGGTTCAAGGAGGGGTTCGGGTAGGGCGTAGGGTATGGGTTAGGGTTAGGGTTAGAGTTAGTGTTAGGGTTAGGGCTCGGTTTAGGGTACGGGTTAGGATTAGGGTACGCGCTAGTGTTAGGGTAGGGGTTAGGGTTAGGGTACGCGTTAGGGTGAGGTTAGTTATTAAACCTATCACACTCTCTAGATACCCCTTAGCACATAAAGGAATATTATTTGGGGGTCCAGCCATGGAGAAGAGATTAGACACGAGGAGAAGACAAGGAACACACCCATTATCAAGAAATCACATTAGGATTCTATTTTTAACATGTTCCTTAAAACACTACTGCTTAGGAAATCTATTCGAGGCAGAAGCCGTCAAGGGTAGCTTAGGGTTAGGGTTAGGGTTAGGGTGAGGGTTAGGGTACGGCTTAGGGTACGGGTTCGGGGAGGTGTTCGGGTAGGGCGTAGGGTATGGGTTAGGGTTAGGGTTAGGGCTAGTGTTAGGGTTAGGGCTCGGTTTAGGGTACGGGTTAGGATTAGGGTATGCGTTAGGGTTAGGGTAGGGGTTAGGGTTAGTGTACGCGTTAGGGTGAGGGTAGTTATTAAACCTATCCCACTCTCTAGATACCCGTTAGCACGTACAGGAATATTATTGGGGGTCCAGCCATGGAGAAGAGTTTAGACACTAGGAGAAGATAAGGAACACACCCATTATCACGAAATCACATTAGGATTCTCTTTTTAACCTGTTCCTTAAAACACTAGTGCTTAGGAAATCTATTGGAGGCAGAAGCAGTCAAGGGTAGGTTAGTGTTAGGGTTAGGGTTAGGGTGAGGGTTAGGGTATGGCTTAGGGTACGGGTTCGGGGAGGGGTTCGGGTAAGGCGTAGGGTATGGCTTAGGGTTAGGGTTAGGGTTAGTGTTAGGGTTAGGGCTCGGTTTAGGGTACGGGTTAGGATTAGGGTACGCGTTAGGGTTAGGGCAGGGGTTAGGGTTAGGGTACGCGTTAGGGTGGGGGTAGTTATTAAACCTATCCCACTCTCTAGATACCCCTTAGCACGTAAAGGAATATTATTTGGGGGTCCAGCCATGGAGAAGAGTTTAGACACGAGGAGAAGATAAGGAACACCCCCATTATCACGAAATCACATTAGGATTCTCTTTTTAACCTGTTCCTTAAAACACTAGTGCTTAAGAAATCTATTGGAGGCAGAAGCAGTCAAGGGTAGCTTAGGGTTAGGGTTAGGGTTAGGGTGAGGGTTAGGGTACGGCTTAGGGTACGGGTTCGGGGAGGGGTTCGGGTAGGCCGTAGGGTATGGGTTAGGGTTAGGGTTAGTGTTAGGGTTAGGGCTCGGTTTAGGGTACGGGTTAGGATTAGGGTACGCGTTAGTGTTAGGGTAGTGGTTAGAGTTAGGGTACGCTTTAGGGTGAGGGTAGTTATTAAACCTATCCCACTCTCTAGATAAACCTTAGCACGTAAAGGAATATTATTTGGGGGTCCAGCCATGGAGAAGAGTTTAGACACTAGGAGAAGATAAGGAACACACCCATTATCAAGAAATCACCATATGATTCTCTTTTTAAACTGTTCCTTAAAACACTAGTGCTTAGGAAATCTATTGGAGGCAGAAGCAGTCAAGGGTAGCTTAGGGTTAGGGTTAGGGTTAGGGTGAGGGTTAGGGTACGGCTTAGGGTACGGGTTCGGGGAGGGGTTCGGGTAGGGCGTAGGGTATGGGTTAGGGTTAGTGTTAGGGTTAGTGTTAGGGTTAGGGCTCGGTTTAGGGTACGGGTTAGGATTAGGGTACGCGTTAGGGTTAGGGTAGGGGTTAGGGTTAGGGTATGCGATAAGGTGAGGTTAGTTATTAAACCTATCCCACTCTCTAGATACCCCTTAGCACGTAAAGGAATATTATTTGGGGGTCCAGCCATGGAGAAGAGTTTAGACACGAGGAGAAGATAAGGAACACCCCCATTATCACGAAATCACATTAGGATTCTCTTTTTAACCTGTTCCTTAAAACACTAGTGCTTAAGAAATCTATTGGAGGCAGAAGCAGTCAAGGGTAGCTTAGGGTTAGGGTTAGGGTTAGGGTGAGGGTTAGGGTACGGCTTAGGGTACGGGTTCGGGGAGGGGTTCGGGTAGGCCGTAGGGTATGGGTTAGGGTTAGGGTTAGGGTTAGTGTTAGGGTTAGGGCTCGGTTTAGGGTACGGGTTAGGATTAGGGTACGCGTTAGGGTTAGGGTAGGGGTTAGGGTTAGGGTATGCGATAGGGTGAGGTTAGTTATTAAACCTATCCCACTCTCTAGATACCCCTTAGCACGTAAAGGAATATTATTTGGGGGTCCAGCCATGGAGAAGAGTTTAGACACGAGGAGAAGATAAGGAACACACACATTATCAAGAAATCACATTAGGATTCTCTTTTTAACCTGTTCCTTAAAACACTACTGCTTAGGAAATCTATTGGAGGCAGAAGCCGTCAAGGGTAGCTTAGGGTTAGGGTTAGGGTTAGGGTGAGGGTTAGGGTACGGCTTACGATACGGGTTCGGGGAGGGGTTCGGGTAGGGCGTAGGGTATGGGTTAGGGTTAGGGATAGGGCTAGTGTTAGGGTTAGGGCTCGGTTTGGGGTACGGGTTAGGATTAGGGTATGCGTTAGGGTTAGGGTAGGGGTTAGGGTTAGGATACGCTTTAGGGTGAGGGTAGTTATTAAACCTATCCCACTCTCTAGATACCCCTTAGCACGTAAAGGAATATTATTTGGGGGTCCAGCCATGGAGAAGGGTTTAGACACTAGGAGAAGATAAGGAACACACCCATTATCAAGAAATCACAATATGATTCTCTTTTTAAACTGTTCCTTAAAACACTGGTGCTTAGGAAATCTATTGGAGGCAGAAGCAGTCAAGGGTAGCTTAGGGTTACGGTTAGGGTTAGGGTGAGGGTTAGGGTACGGCTTAGGGTACGGGTTCGGGGAGGGTTTCGGGTAGGGCGTAGGGTATGGGTTAGGGTTAGGGTTAGGTTTAGTGTTAGGGTTAGGGCTCGGTTTAGGGTACGGGTTAGGATTAGGTTACTCGTTAGGGTTAGGGTAGCGGTTAGGGTTAGGGTACGCGTTAGGTTGAGGGTAGTTATTAAACCTATCACACTCTCTAGATACCCCTTAGCACGTAAAGGAATATTATTTGGGGGTCCAGCCATGGAGAAGAGTTTAGACACGAGGAGAAGATAAGGAACACACCCATTATCAAGAAATCACATTAGGATTCTCTTTTTAACATGTTCCTTAAAACACTAGTGCTTAGGAAATCTCTTGGAGGCAGAAGCCGTCAAGGGTAGCTTAGGGTTAGGGTTAGGGTTAGGGTGAGGGTTAGGGTACGGCTTAGGGTACGGGTTCGGGGAGGGGTTCGGGTAGGGCGTAGGGTATGGGTTAGGGTTAGGGTTAGGGCTCGGTTTAGGGTACAGGTTAGGATTAGGGTACGCGTTAGGGTTAGGGTAGGGGTTAGGGTTAGTTTACGCGTTCGGGTGAGGGTAGTTATTAAACCTATCCCACTCTCTAGATACCCCTTAGCACGTACAGGAATATTATTGGGGGTCCAGCCATGGAGAAGAGTTTAGACACTAGGAGAAGATAAGGAACACACCCATTATCACGAAATCACATTAGGATTCTCTTTTTAACCTGTTCCTTAAAACACTAGTGCTTAGGAAATCTATTGGAGGCAGAAGCAGTCAAGGGTAGCTTAGGGTTAGGGTTAGGGTTAGGGTGAGGGTTAGGGTATGGCTTAGGGTACGGGTTCGGGGAGGGGTTCGGGTAGGGCGTAGGGTATGGGTTAGGGTTAGGGTTAGGGTTAGTGTTAGGGTTAGGGCTCGGTTTAGGGTACGGGTTAGGATTAGGGTACGCGTTAGGGTTAGGGTAGGGGTTAGGGTTAGGGTACGCGTTAGGGTGGGGGTAGTTATTAAACCTATCACACTCTCTAGATACCCCTTAGCACATAAAGGAATATTATTTGGGGGTCCAGACATGGAGAAGAGTTTAGACACTAGGAGAAGATAAGGAACACACCCATTATCACGAAATCACATTAGGATTCTCTTTTTAACCTGTTCCTTAAAACACTAGTGCTTAGGAAATCTATTGGAGGCAGAAGCAGTCAAGGGTAGCTTAGGGTTAGGGTTAGGGTTAGGGTGAGGGTTAGGGTACGGCTTAGGGTACGGGTTCGGGGAGGGGTTCGGGTAGGGCGTAGGGTATGGGTTAGTGTTAGGGTTAGGGCTAGTGTTAGGGTTAGGGCTCGGTTTAGGGTACAGGTTAGGATTAGGGTACGCGTTAGGGTTAGGGTAGGGTTTAGGGTTAGTGTACGCGTTAGGGTGAGGGTAGTTATTAAACCTATCCCACTCTCTAGATACCCCTTAGCACGTACAGGAATATTATTGGGGGTCCAGCCATGGAGAAGAGTTTAGACACTAGGAGAACATAAGGAACACACCCATTATCAAGAAATCACATTAGGATTCTCTTTTTAACCTGTTCCTTAAAACACTAGTGCTTAGGAAATCTATTGGAGGCAGAAGCAGTCAAGGGTAGCTTAGGGTTAGGGTTAGGGTTAGGGTGAGGGTTAGGGTATGGCTTAGGGTACGGGTTCGGGGAGGGGTTCGGGTAGGGCGTAGGGTATGGGTTAGGGTTAGGGTTAGGGTTAGTGTTAGGGTTAGGGCTCGGTTTAGGGTACGGGTTAGGATTAGGGTACGCGTTAGGGTTAGGGTAGGGGTTAGGGTTAGGGTACGCGTTAGGGTGGGGGTAGTTATTAAACCTATCACACTCTCTAGATACCCCTTAGCACATAAAGGAATATTATTTGGGGGTCCAGACATGGAGAAGAGTTTAGACACTAGGAGAAGATAAGGAACACACCCATTATCACGAAATCACATTAGGATTCTCTTTTTAACCTGTTCCTTAAAACACTAGTGCTTAGGAAATCTATTGGAGGCAGAAGCAGTCAAGGGTAGCTTAGGGTTAGGGTTAGTGTTAGGGTGAGGGTTAGGGTACGGCTTAGGGTATGGGTTCGGGGAGGGGTTCGGGTAGTGCGTAGGGTATGGGTTAGGGTTAGGGTTAGGGCTAGTGTTAGGGTTAGGGCTCGGTTTAGGGTACGGGTTAGGATTAGGGTACGCTTTAGGGTTCGGGTAGGGGTTATGGTTAGGGTACGCGTTAGGGTGAGGGTAGTTATTAAACCTATCCCACTCTCTAGATACCCCTTAGCAGGTAAAAGAATATTATTTGGGGGTCCAGCCATGGAGAAGAGTTTAGACACGAGGAGAAGATAAGGAACACACCCATTATCAAGAAATCACATTAGGATTCTCTTTTTAACCTGTTCCTTAAAACACTAGTGCTTAGGAAATCTATTGGAGGCAGAAGCCGTCAAGGGTAGCTTAGGGTTAGGGTTAGGGTTAGGGTGAGGGTTAGGGTACGGTTTAGGGTACGGGTTCAGGGAGGGGTTCGGGTAGGGCGTAGGGTATGGGTTAGGGTTAGGGTTAGAGTTAGTGTTAGGGTTAGGGCTCGGTTTAGGGTACGGGTTAGGATTAGGGTACGCGCTAGTGTTAGGGTAGGGGTTAGGGTTAGGGTACGCGTTAGGGTGAGGGTAGTTATTAAACCTATCACACTTTCTAGATACCCCTTAGCACATAAAGTAATATTATTTGGGGGTCCAGCCATGGAGAAGAGATTAGACACGAGGAGAAGACAAGGAACACACCCATTATCAAGAAATCACATTAGGATTCTATTTTTAACATGTTCCTTAAAACACTAGTGCTTAGGAAATCTATTCGAGGCAGAAGCCGTCAAGGGTAGCTTAGGGTTAGGGTTAGGGTTAGGGTGAGGGTTAGGGTACGGCTTAGGGTACGGGTTCGGGGAGGTGTTCGGGTAGGGCGTAGGGTATGGGTTAGGGTTAGGGTTAGGGCTAGTGTTAGGGTTAGGGCTCGGTTTAGGGTACGGGTTAGGATTAGGGTACGCGTTAGTGTTAGGGTAGTGGTTAGAGTTAGGGTACGCTTTAGGGTGAGGGTAGTTATTAAACCTATCCCACTCTCTAGATAAACCTTAGCACGTAAAGGAATATTATTTGGGGGTCCAGCCATGGAGAAGAGTTTAGACACTAGGAGAAGATAAGGAACACACCCATTATCAAGAAATCACCATATGATTCTCTTTTTAAACTGTTCCTTAAAACACTAGTGCTTAGGAAATCTATTGGAGGCAGAAGCAGTCAAGGGTAGCTTAGGGTTAGGGTTAGGGTTAGGGTGAGGGTTAGGGTACGGCTTAGGGTACGGGTTCGGGGAGGGGTTCGGGTAGGGCGTAGGGTATGGGTTAGGGTTAGTGTTAGGGTTAGTGTTAGGGTTAGGCCTCGGTTTAGGGTACGGGTTAGGATTAGGGTACGCGTTAGGGTTAGGGTAGGGGTTAGGGTTAGGGTATGCGATAGGGTGAGGTTAGTTATTAAACCTATCCCACTCTCTAGATACCCCTTAGCACGTAAAGGAATATTATTTGGGGGTCCAGCCATGGAGAAGAGTTTAGACACGAGGAGAAGATAAGGAACACCCCCATTATCACGAAATCACATTAGGATTCTCTTTTTAACCTGTTCCTTAAAACACTAGTGCTTAAGAAATCTATTGGAGGCAGAAGCAGTCAAGGGTAGCTTAGGGTTAGGGTTAGGGTTAGGGTGAGGGTTAGGGTACGGCTTAGGGTACGGGTTCGGGGAGGGGTTCGGGTAGGCCGTAGGGTATGGGTTAGGGTTAGGGTTAGGGTTAGTGTTAGGGTTAGGGCTCGGTTTAGGGTACGGGTTAGGATTAGGGTACGCGTTAGTGTTAGCGTAGTGGTTAGAGTTAGGGTACGCT
The DNA here is from genome assembly GCF_949987535.1 of Balaenoptera acutorostrata. Lineage (NCBI taxonomy): Eukaryota > Metazoa > Chordata > Mammalia > Artiodactyla > Balaenopteridae > Balaenoptera > Balaenoptera acutorostrata. The sequence goes on along the minus strand of NW_026646793.1, from coordinate 209,051 downwards.
TTAGGGTGAGGGTAGTTATTAAACCTATCCCACTCTCTAGATAAACCTTAGCACGTAAAGGAATATTATTTGGGGGTCCAGCCATGGAGAAGAGTTTAGACACTAGGAGAAGATAAGGAACACACCCATTATCAAGAAATCACCATATGATTCTCTTTTTAAACTGTTCCTTAAAACACTAGTGCTTAGGAAATCTATTGGAGGCAGAAGCAGTCAAGGGTAGCTTAGGGTTAGGGTTAGGGTTAGTGTGAGGGTTAGGGTACGGCTTAGGGTACGGGTTCGGGGAGGGGTTCGGGTAGGGCGTAGGGTATGGGTTAGGGTTAGTGTTAGGGTTAGTGTTAGGGTTAGGGCTCGGTTTAGGGTACGGGTTAGGATTAGGGTACGCGTTAGGGTTAGGGTAGGGGTTAGGGTTAGGGTATGCGATAGGGTGAGGTTAGTTATTAAACCTATCCCACTCTCTAGATACCCCTTAGCACGTAAAGGAATATTATTTGGGGGTCCAGCCATGGAGAAGAGTTTAGACACGAGGAGAAGATAAGGAACACACCCATTATCAAGAAATCACATTAGGATTCTCTTTTTAACCTGTTCCTTAAAACACTACTGCTTAGGAAATCTATTGGAGGCAGAAGCCGTCAAGGGTAGCTTAGGGTTAGGGTTAGGGTTAGGGTGAGGGTTAGGGTACGGCTTACGATACGGGTTCGGGGAGGGTTCGGGTAGGGCGTAGGGTATGGGTTAGGGTTAGGGATAGGGCTAGTGTTAGGGTTAGGGCTCGGTTTAGGGTACGGGTTAGGATTAGGGTATGCATTAGGGTTAGGGTAGGGGTTAGGGTTAGGATACGCTTTAGGGTGAGGGTAGTTATTAAACCTATCCCACTCTCTAGATACCCCTTAGCACGTAAAGGAATATTATTTGGGGGTCCAGCCATGGAGAAGGGTTTAGACACTAGGAGAAGATAAGGAACACACCCATTATCAAGAAATCACAATATGATTCTCTTTTTAAACTGTTCCTTAAAACACTGGTGCTTAGGAAATCTATTGGAGGCAGAAGCAGTCAAGGGTAGCTTAGGGTTACGGTTAGGGTTAGGGTGAGGGTTAGGGTACGGCTTAGGGTACGGGTTCGGGGAGGGTTTCGGGTAGGGCGTAGGGTATGGGTTAGGGTTAGGGTTAGGTTTAGTGTTAGGGTTAGGGCTCGGTTTAGGGTACGGGTTAGGATTAGGGTACTCGTTAGGGTTAGGGTAGCGGTTAGGGTTAGGGTACGCGTTAGGTTGAGGGTAGTTATTAAACCTATCACACTCTCTAGATACGCCTTAGCACGTAAAGGAATATTATTTGGGGGTCCAGCCATGGATAAGAGTTTAGACACGAGGAGAAGATAAGGAACACACCCATTATCAAGAAATCACATTAGGATTCTCTTTTTAACATGTTCCTTAAAACACTAGTGCTTAGGAAATCTCTTGGAGGCAGAAGCCGTCAAGGGTAGCTTAGGGTTAGGGTTAGGGTTAGGGTGAGGGTTAGGGTATGGCTTAGGGTACGGGTTCGGGGAGGGGTTCGGGTAGGGCGTAGGGTATGGGTTAGGGTTAGGGTTAGGGCTCGGTTTAGGGTACAGGTTAGGATTAGGGTACGCGTTAGGGTTAGGGTAGGGGTTAGGGTTAGTTTACGCGTTCGGGTGAGGGTAGTTATTAAACCTATCCCACTCTCTAGATACCCCTTAGCACGTACAGGAATATTATTGGGGGTCCAGCCATGGAGAAGAGTTTAGACACTAGGAGAAGATAAGGAACACACCCATTATCACGAAATCACATTAGGATTCTCTTTTTAACCTGTTCCTTAAAACACTAGTGCTTAGGAAATCTATTGGAGGCAGAAGCAGTCAAGGGTAGCTTAGGGTTAGGGTTAGGGTTAGGGTGAGGTGTAGGGTATGGCTTAGGGTACGGGTTCGGGGAGGGGTTCGGGTAGGGCGTAGGGTATGGCTTAGGGTTAGGGTTAGGGTTAGTGTTAGGGTTAGGGCTCGGTTTAGGGTACGTGTTAGGATTAGGGTACGCGTTAGGGTTAGGGCAGGGGTTAGGGTTAGGGTACGCGTTAGGGTGGGGGTAGTTATTAAACCTATCCCACTCTCTAGATACCCCTTAGCACGTAAAGGAATATTATTTGGGGGTCCAGCCATGGAGAAGAGTTTAGACACGAGGAGAAATAAGGAACACCCCCATTATCACGAAATCACATTAGGATTCTCTTTTTAACCTGTTCCTTAAAACACTAGTGCTTAAGAAATCTATTGGAGGCAGAAGCAGTCAAGGGTAGCTTAGGGTTAGGGTTAGGGTTAGGGTGAGGGTTAGGGTACGGCTTAGGGTACGGGTTCGGGGAGGGGTTCGGGTAGGCCGTAGGGTATGGGTTAGGGTTAGGGTTAGTGTTAGGGTTAGGGCTCGGTTTAGGGTACGGGTTAGGATTAGGGTACGCGTTAGTGTTAGGGTAGTGGTTAGAGTTAGGGTACGCTTTAGGGTGAGGGTAGTTATTAAACCTATCCCACTCTCTAGATAAACCTTAGCACGTAAAGGAATATTATTTGGGGGTCCAGCCATGGAGAAGAGTTTAGACACTAGGAGAAGATAAGGAACACACCCATTATCAAGAAATCACCATATGATTCTCTTTTTAAACTGTTCCTTAAAACACTAGTGCTTAGGAAATCTATTGGAGGCAGAAGCAGTCAAGGGTAGCTTAGGGTTAGGGTTAGGGTTAGGGTGAGGGTTAGGGTACGGCTTAGGGTACGGGTTCGGGGAGGGGTTCGGGTAGGGCGTAGGGTATGGGTTAGGGTTAGTGTTAGGGTTAGTGTTAGGGTTAGGGCTCGGTTTAGGGTACGGGTTAGGATTAGGGTACGCGTTAGGGTTAGGGTAGGGGTTAGGGTTAGGGTATGCGATAGGGTGAGGTTAGTTATTAAACCTATCCCACTCTCTAGATACCCCTTAGCACGTAAAGGAATATTATTTGGGGGTCCAGCCATGGAGAAGAGTTTAGACACGAGGAGAAGATAAGGAACACCCCCATTATCACGAAATCACATTAGGATTCTCTTTTTAACCTGTTCCTTAAAACACTAGTGCTTAAGAAATCTATTGGAGGCAGAAGCAGTCAAGGGTAGCTTAGGGTTAGGGTTAGGGTTAGGGTGAGGGTTAGGGTACGGCTTAGGGTACGGGTTCGGGGAGGGGTTCGGGTAGGGCGTAGGGTATGGGTTAGGGTTAGGGTTAGGGTTAGTGTTAGGGTTAGGGCTCGGTTTAGGGTACGGGTTAGGATTAGGGTACGCGTTAGTGTTTGCGTAGTGGTTAGAGTTAGGGTACGCTTTAGGGTGAGGGTAGTTATTAAACCTATCCCACTCTCTAGATAAACCTTAGCACGTAAAGGAATATTATTTGGGGGTCCAGCCATGGAGAAGAGTTTAGACACTAGGAGAAGATAAGGAACACACCCATTATCAAGAAATCACCATATGATTCTCTTTTTAAACTGTTCCTTAAAACACTAGTGCTTAGGAAATCTATTGGAGGCAGAAGCAGTCAAGGGTAGCTTAGGGTTAGGGTTAGGGTTAGTGTGAGGGTTAGGGTACGGCTTAGGGTACGGGTTCGGGGAGGGGGTCGGGTAGGGCGTAGGGTATGGGTTAGGGTTAGTGTTAGGGTTAGTGTTAGGGTTAGGGCTCGGTTTAGGGTACGGGTTAGGATTAGGGTACGCGTTAGGGTTAGGGTAGGGGTTAGGGTTAGGGTATGCGATAGGGTGAGGTTAGTTATTAAACCTATCCCACTCTCTAGATAGCCCTTAGCACGTAAAGGAATATTATTTGGGGGTCCGCCATGGAGAAGAGTTTAGACACGAGGAGAAGATAAGGAACACACCCATTATCAAGAAATCACATTAGGATTCTCTTTTTAACCTGTTCCTTAAAACACTACTGCTTAGGAAATCTATTGGAGGCAGAAGCCGTCAAGGGTAGCTTAGGGTTAGGGTTAGGGTTAGGGTGAGGGTTAGGGTACGGCTTACGATACGGGTTCGGGGAGGGTTCGGGTAGGGCGTAGGGTATGGGTTAGGGTTAGGGATAGGGCTAGTGTTAGGGTTAGGGCTCGGTTTAGGGTACGGGTTAGGATTAGGGTATGCATTAGGGTTAGGGTAGGGGTTAGGGTTAGGATACGCTTTAGGGTGAGGGTAGTTATTAAACCTATCCCACTCTCTAGATACCCCTTAGCACGTAAAGGAATATTATTTGGGGGTCCAGCCATGGAGAAGGTTTTAGACACTAGGAGAAGATAAGGAACACACCCATTATCACGAAATCACATTAGGATTCTCTTTTTAACCTGTTCCTTAAAACACTAGTGCTTAGGAAATCTATTGGAGGCAGAAGCAGTCAAGGGTAGCTTAGGGTTAGGGTTAGGGTTAGGGTGAGGGTTAGGGTACGGCTTAGGGTACGGGTTCGGGGAGGGGTTCGGGTAGGCTGTAGGGTATGGGTTAGGGTTAGGGTTAGGGTTAGTGTTAGGGTTAGGGCTCGGTTTAGGGTACGGGTTAGGATTAGGGTACGCGTTAGTGTTAGGGTAGTGGTTAGAGTTAGGGTACGCTTTAGGGTGAGGGTAGTTATTAAACCTATCCCACTCTCTAGATAAACCTTAGCACGTAAAGGAATATTATTTGGGGGTCCAGCCATGGAGAAGAGTTTAGACACTAGGAGAAGATAAGGAACACACCCATTATCAAGAAATCACCATATGATTCTCTTTTTAAACTGTTCCTTAAAACACTAGTGCTTAGGAAATCTATTGGAGGCAGAAGCAGTCAAGGGTAGCTTAGGGTTAGGGTTAGGGTTAGGGTGAGGTTTAGGGTACGGCTTAGGGTACGGGTTCGGGGAGGGGTTCGGGTAGGGCGTAGGTTATGGGTTAGGGTTAGTGTTAGGGTTAGTGTTAGGGTTAGGGCTCGGTTTAGGGTACGGGTTAGGATTAGGGTACGCGTTTGGGTTAGGGTACGGGTTAGGGTTAGGGTATGCGATAGGGTGAGGTTAGTTATTAAACCTATCCCACTCTCTAGATACCCCTTAGCACGTAAAGGAATATTATTTGGGGGTCCAGCCATGGAGAAGAGTTTAGACACGAGGAGAAGATAAGGAACACACCCATTATCAAGAAATCACATTAGGATTCTCTTTTTAACCTGTTCCTTAAAACACTAGTGCTTAGGAAATCTATTGGAGGCAGAAGCAGTCAAGGGTAGCTTAGGGTTAGGGTTAGGGTTAGGGTGAGGGTTAGGGTACGGCTTAGGGTACGGGTTCGGGGAGGGGTTCGGGTAGGCCGTAGGGTATGGGTTAGGGTTAGGGTTAGGGTTAGTGTTAGGGTTAGGGCTCGGTTTAGGGTACGGGTTAGGATTAGGGTACGCGTTAGTGTTAGGGTAGTGGTTAGAGTTAGGGTACGCTTTAGTGTGAGGGTAGTTATTAAACCTATCCCACTCTCTAGATACCCCTTAGCACGTAAAGGAATATTATTTGGGGGTCCAGCCATGGAGAAGAGTTTAGACACTAGGAGAAGATAAGGAACACACCCATTATCAAGAAATCACCATATGATTCTCTTTTTAAACTGTTCCTTAAAACACTAGTGCTTAGGAAATCTATTGGAGGCAGAAGCAGTCAAGGGTAGCTTAGGGTTAGGGTTAGGGTTAGGGTGAGGGTTAGGGTACGGCTTAGGGTACGGGTTCGGGGAGGGGTTCGGGTAGGGCGTAGGCTATGGGTTAGGGTTAGTGTTAGGGTTAGTGTTAGGGTTAGGGCTCGGTTTAGGGTACGGGTTAGGATTAGGGTACGCGTTAGGGTTAGGGTAGGGGTTAGGGTTAGGGTATGCGATAGGGTGAGGTTAGTTATTAAACCTATCCCACTCTCTAGATACCCCTTAGCACGTAAAGGAATATTATTTGGGGGTCCAGCCATTGAGAAGAGTTTAGACACTAGGAGAAGATAAGGAACACACCCATTATCAAGAAATCACATTAGGATTCTCTTTTTAACCTGTTCCTTAAAACACTACTGCTTAGGAAATCTATTGGAGGCAGAAGCCGTCAAGGGTAGCTTAGGGTTAGGGTTAGGGTTAGGGTGAGGGTTAGGGTATGGCTTACGATACGGGTTAGGGGAGTGGTTCGGGTAGGGCGTAGGGTATGGGTTAGGGTTAGGGATAGGGCTAGTGTTAGGGTTAGGGCTCGGTTTAGGGTACGGGTTAGGATTAGGGTATGCGTTAGGGTTAGGGTAGGGGTTAGGGTTAGGATACGCTTTAGGGTGAGGGTAGTAATTAAACCTATCCCACTCTCTAGATACCCCTTAGCACGTAAAGGAATATTATTTGGGGGTCCAGCCATGGAGAAGGGTTTAGACACTAGGAGAAGATAAGGAACACACCCATTATCAAGAAATCACAATATGATTCTCTTTTTAAACTGTTCCTTAAAACACTAGTGCTTAGGAAATCTATTGGAGGCAGAAGCAGTCAAGGGTAGCTTAGGGTTACGGTTAGGGTTAGGGTGAGGGTTAGGGTACGGCTTACGGTACGGGTTCGGGGAGGGTTTCGGGTAGGGCGTAGGGTATGGGTTAGGGTTAGGGTTAGGGTTAGTGTTAGGGTTAGGGCTCGGTTTAGGGTACGGGTTAGGATTAGGGTACTCGTTAGGGTTAGGGTAGCGGTTAGGGTTAGGGTACGCGTTAGGTTGAGGGTAGTTATTAAACCTATCACACTCTCTAGATACCCCTTAGCACGTAAAGGAATATTATTTGGGGGTCCAGCCATGGAGAAGAGTTTAGACACGAGGAGAAGATAAGGAACACACCCATTATCAAGAAATCACATTAGGATTCTCTTTTTAACATGTTCCTTAAAACACTAGTGCTTAGGAAATCTCTTGGAGGCAGAAGCCGTCAAGGGTAGCTTAGGGTTAGGGTTAGGGTTAAGGTGAGGGTTAGGGTACGGCTTAGGGTACGGGTTCGGGGAGGGGTTCGGGTAGGGCGTAGGGTATGGGTTAGGGTTAGGGTTAGGGCTCGGTTTAGGGTACAGGTTAGGATTAGGGTACGCGTTAGGGTTAGGGTAGGGGTTAGGGTTAGTTTACGCGTTCGAGTGAGGGTAGTTATTAAACCTATCCCACTCTCTAGATACCCCTTAGCACGTACAGGAATATTATTGGGGGTCCAGCCATGGAGAAGAGTTTAGACACTAGGAGAAAAGAAGGAACACTCCCATTTTCACGAAATCACATTAGGATTCTCTTTTTAACCTGTTCCTTAAAACACTAGTGCTTAGGAAATCTATTGGAGGCAGAAGCAGTCAAGGGTAGCTTAGGGTTAGGGTTAGGGTTAGGGTGAGGTTTAGGGTATTGCTTAGGGTACGGGTTCGGGGAGGGGTTCGGGTAGGGCGTAGGGTATGGGTTAGGTTTAGGGTTAGGGCTAGTGTTAGGGTTAGGGCTCGGTTTAGGGTACGGGTTAGGATTAGGGTACGCGTTAGGGTTAGGGTAGGGGATAGGGTTAGGGTACGCGTTAGGGTGAGGGTAGTTATTAAACCTATCCCACTCTCTAGATACCCCTTAGCACGTAAAGGAATATTATTTGGGGGTCCAGCCATGGAGAAGAGTTTAGACACTAGGAGAAGATAAGGAACACACCCATTATCAAGAAATCACATTAGGATTCTCTTTTTAACCTGTTCCTTAAAACACTAGTGCTTAGGAAATCTATTGGAGGCAGAAGCCGTCAAGGGTAGCTTAGGGTTAGGGTTAGGGTTAGGGTGAGGGTTAGGGTACGGTTTAGGGTACGGGTTCAGGGAGGGGTTCGGGTAGGGCGTAGGGTATGGGTTAGGGTTAGGGTTAGAGTTAGTGTTAGGTTTAGGGCTCGGTTTAGGGTACGGGTTAGGATTAGGGTACGCGCTAGGGTTAGGGTAGGGGTTAGGGTTAGGGTACGCGTTAGGGTGAGGGTAGTTATTAAACCTATCACACTCTCTAGATACACCTTAGCACATAAAGGAATATTATTTGGGGGTCCAGCCATGGAGAAGAGTTTAGACACGAGGAGAAGATAAGGAACACACCCATTATCAAGAAATCACATTAGGATTCTCTTTTTAACATGTTCCTTAAAAAACTAGTGCTTAGGAAATCTATTGGAGGCAGAAGCCGTCAAGGGTAGCTTAGGGTTAGGGTTAGGGTTAGGGTGAGGGTTAGGGTACGGCTTAGGGTACGGGTTCGGGGAGGGGTTCGGGTAGGGCCTAGGGTATGGGTTAGGGTTAGGGTTAGGGCTCGGTTTAAGGTACAGGTTAGGATTAGGGTACGCGTTAGGGTTAGGGTAGGGGTTAGGGTTAGTGTACGCGTTCGGGTGAGGGTAGTTATTAAACCTATCCCACTCTCTAGATACCCCTTAGCACGTAAAGGAATATTATTTGGGGGTCCAGCCATGGAGAAGAGTTTAGACACGAGGAGAAGATAAGGAACACCCCCATTATCACGAAATCACATTAGGATTCTCTTTTTAACCTGTTCCTTAAAACACTAGTGCTTAAGAAATCTATTGGAGGCAGAAGCAGTCAAGGGTAGCTTAGGGTTAGGGTTAGGGTTAGGGTGAGGGTTAGGGTACGGCTTAGGGTACGGGTTCGGGGAGGGGTTCGGGTAGGCCGTAGGGTATGGGTTAGGGTTAGGGTTAGGGTTAGTGTTAGGGTTAGGTCTCGGTTTAGGGTACGGGTTAGGATTAGGGTACGCGTTAGTGTTAGGGTAGTGGTTAGAGTTAGGGTACGCTTTAGGGTGAGGGTAGTTATTAAACCTATCCCACTCTCTAGATAAACCTTAGCACGTAAAGGAATATTATTTGGGGGTCCAGCCATGGAGAAGAGTTTAGACACTAGGAGAAGATAAGGAACACACCCATTATCAAGAAATCACCATATGATTCTCTTTTTAAACTGTTCCTTAAAACACTAGTGCTTAGGAAATCTATTGGAGGCAGAAGCAGTCAAGGGTAGCTTAGGGTTAGGGTTAGGGTTAGGGTGAGGGTTAGGGTACGGCTTAGGGTACGGGTTCGGGGAGGGATTCGGGTAGGCCGTAGGGTATGGGTTAGGGTTAGGGTTAGGGTTAGTGTTAGGGTTAGGGCTCGGTTTAGGGTACGGGTTAGGATTAGGGTACGCGTTAGTGTTAGGGTAGTGGTTAGAGTTAGGGTACGCTTTAGGGTGAGGGTAGTTATTAAACCTATCCCACTCTCTAGATACCCCTTAGCACGTAAAGGAATATTATTTGGGGGTCCAGCCATGGAGAAGAGTTTAGACACTAGGAATAGATAAGGAACACACCCATTATCAAGAAATCACCATATGATTCTCTTTTTAAACTGTTCCTTAAAACACTAGTGCTTAGGAAATCTATTGGAGGCAGAAGCAGTCAAGGGTAGCTTAGGGTTAGGGTTAGGGTTAGGGTGAGGGTTAGGGTACGGCTTAGGGTACGGGTTCGGGGAGGGGTTCGGGTAGGGCGTAGGCTATGGGTTAGGGTTAGTGTTAGGGTTAGTGTTAGGGTTAGGGCTCGGTTTAGGGTACGGGTTAGGATTAGGGTACGCGTTAGGGTTAGGGTAGGGGTTAGGGTTAGGGTATGCGATAGGGTGAGGTTAGTTATTAAACCTATCCCACTCTGTAGATACCCCTTAGCACGTAAAGGAATATTATTTGGGGGTCCAGCCATTGAGAAGAGTTTAGACACTAGGAGAAGATAAGGAACACACCCATTATCAAGAAATCACATTAGGATTCTCTTTTTAACCTGTTCCTTAAAACACTACTGCTTAGGAAATCTATTGGAGGCAGAAGCCGTCAAGGGTAGCTTAGGGTTAGGGTTAGGGTTAGGGTGAGGGTTAGGGTACGGCTTACGATACGGGTTCGGGGAGGGGTTCGGGTAGGGCGTAGGGTATGGGTTAGGGTTAGGGATAGGGCTAGTGTTAGGGTTAGGGCTCGGTTTAGGGTACGGGTTAGGATTAGGGTATGCGTTAGGGTTAGGGTAGGGGTTAGGGTTAGGATACGCTTTAGGGTGAGGGTAGTTATTAAACCTATCCCACTCTCTAGATACCCCTTAGCACGTAAAGGAATATTATTTGGGGGTCCAGCCATGGAGAAGGGTTTAGACACTAGGAGAAGATAAGGAACACACCCATTATCAAGAAATCACAATATGATTCTCTTTTTAAACTGTTCCTTAAAACACTAGTGCTTAGGAAATCTATTGGAGGCAGAAGCAGTCAAGGGTAGCTTAGGGTTACGGTTAGGGTTAGGGTGAGGGTTAGGGTACGGCTTACGGTACGGGTTCGGGGAGGGTTTCGGGTAGGGCGTAGGGTATGGGTTAGGGTTAGGGTTAGGGTTAGTGTTAGGGTTAGGGCTTGGTTTAGGGTACGGGTTAGGATTAGGGTACTCGTTAGGGTTAGGGTAGCGGTTAGGGTTAGGGTACGCGTTAGGTTGAGGGTAGTTATTAAACCTATCACACTCTCTAGATACCCCTTAGCACGTAAAGGAATATTATTTGGGGGTCCAGCCATGGAGAAGAGTTTAGACACGAGGAGAAGATAAGGAACACACCCATTATCAAGAAATCACATTAGGATTCTCTTTTTAACATGTTCCTTAAAACACTAGTGCTTAGGAAATCTCTTGGAGGCAGAAGCCGTCAAGGGTAGCTTAGGGTTAGGGTTAGGGTTAGGGTGAGGGTTAGGGTACGGCTTAGGGTACGGGTTCGGGGAGGGGTTCGGGTAGGGCGTAGGGTATGGGTTAGGGTTAGGGTTAGGGCTCGGTTTAGGGTACAGGTTAGGATTAGGGTACGCGTTAGGGTTAGGGTAGGGGTTAGGGTTAGTTTACGCGTTCGGGTGAGGGTAGTTATTAAACCTATCCCACTCTCTAGATACCCCTTAGCACGTACAGGAATATTATTGGGGGTCCAGCCATGGAGAAGAGTTTAGACACTAGGAGAAAATAAGGAACACTCCCATTATCACGAAATCACATTAGGATTCTCTTTTTAACCTGTTCCTTAAAACACTAGTGCTTAGGAAATCTATTGGAGGCAGAAGCAGTCAAGGGTAGCTTAGGGTTAGGGTTAGGGTTAGGGTGATGTTTAGGGTATTGCTTAGGGTACGGGTTCGGGGAGGGATTCGGGTAGGGCGTAGGGTATGGGTTAGGTTTAGGGTTAGGGCTAGTGTTAGGGTTAGGGCTCGGTTTAGGGTACGGGTTAGGATTAGGGTACGCGTTAGGGTTAGGGTAGGGGATAGGGTTAGGGTACGCGTTAGGGTGAGGGTAGTTATTAAACCTATCCCACTCTCTAGATACCCCTTAGCACGTAAAGGAATATTATTTGGGGGTCCAGCCATGGAGAAGAGTTTAGACACTAGGAGAAGATAAGGAACACACCCATTATCAAGAAATCACATTAGGATTCTCTTTTTAACCTGTTCCTTAAAACACTAGTGCTTAGGAAATCTATTGGAGGCAGAAGCCGTCAAGGGTAGCTTAGGGTTAGGGTTAGGGTTAGGGTGAGGGTTAGGGTACGGTTTAGGGTACGGGTTCAGGGAGGGGTTCGGGTAGGGCGTAGGGTATGGGTTAGGGTTAGGGTTAGAGTTAGTGTTAGGTTCAGGGCTCGGTTTAGGGTACGGGTTAGGATTAGGGTACGCGCTAGGGTTAGGGTAGGGGTTAGGGTTAGGGTACGCGTTAGGGTGAGGGTAGTTATTAAACCTATCACACTCTCTAGATACCCCTTAGCACATAAAGGAATATTATTTGGGGGTCCAGCCATGGAGAAGAGTTTAGACACGAGGAGAAGATAAGGAACACACCCATTATCAAGAAATCACATTAGGATTCTCTTTTTAACATGTTCCTTAAAAAACTAGTGCTTAGGAAATCTATTGGAGGCAGAAGCCGTCAAGGGTAGCTTAGGGTTAGGGTTAGGGTTAGGGTGAGGGTTAGGGTACGGCTTAGGGTACGGGTTCGGGGAGGGGTTCGGGTAGGGCGTAGGGTATGGGTTAGGGTTAGGGTTAGGGCTCGGTTTAAGGTACAGGTTAGGATTAGGGTACGCGTTAGGGTTAGGGTAGGGGTTAGGGTTAGTGTACGCGTTCGGGTGAGGGTAGTTATTAAACCTATCCCACTCTCTAGATACCCCTTAGCACGTACAGGAATATTATTGGGGTTCCAGCCATGGAGAAGAGTGTAGACACTAGGAAAAGATAAGGAACACACCCATTATCAAGAAATCACATTAGGATTCTCTTTTTAACCTGTTCCTTAAAACACTAGTGCTTAGGAAATCTATTGGAGGCAGAAGCAGTCAAGGGTAGCTTAGGGTTAGGGTTAGGGTTAGGGTGAGGGTTAGGGTATGGCTTAGGGTACGGGTTCGGGGAGGGGTTCGGGTAGGGCGTAGGCTATGGGTTAGGGTTAGGGTTAGGGTTAGTGTTAGGGTTAGGGCTCGGTTTAGGGTACGGGTTAGGATTAGGGTACGCGTTAGTGTTAGGGTAGTGGTTAGAGTTAGGGTACGCTTTAGGGTGAGGGTAGTTATTAAACCTATCCCACTCTCTAGATAAACCTTAGCACGTAAAGGAATATTATTTGGGGGTCCAGCCATGGAGAAGAGTTTAGACACTAGGAGAAGATAAGGAACACACCCATTATCAAGAAATCACCATATGATTCTCTTTTTAAACTGTTCCTTAAAACACTAGTGCTTAGGAAATCTATTGGAGGCAGAAGCAGTCAAGGGTAGCTTAGGGTTAGTGTTAGGGTTAGGGCTCGGTTTAGGGTACGGGTTAGGATTAGGGTACGCGTTAGGGTTAGGGTAGGGGTTAGGGTTAGGGTATGCGATAGGGTGAGGTTAGTTATTAAACCTATCCCACTCTCTAGATACCCCTTAGCACGTAAAGGAATATTATTTGGGGGTCCAGCCATGGAGAAGAGTTTAGACACGAGGAGAAGATAAGGAACACCCCCATTATCACGAAATCACATTAGGATTCTCTTTTTAACCTGTTCCTTAAAACACTAGTGCTTAAGAAATCTATTGGAGGCAGAAGCAGTCAAGGGTAGCTTAGGGTTAGGGTTAGGGTTAGGGTGAGGGTTAGGGTACGGCTTAGGGTACGGGTTCGGGGAGGGGTTCGGGTAGGCCGTAGGGTATGGGTTAGGGTTAGGGTTAGGGTTAGTGTTAGGGTTAGGGCTCGGTTTAGGGTACGGGTTAGGATTAGGGTACGCGTTAGTGTTAGGGTAGTGGTTAGAGTTAGGGTACGCTTTAGGGTGAGGGTAGTTATTAAACCTATCCCACTCTCTAGATAAACCTTAGCACGTAAAGGAATATTATTTGGGGGTCCAGCCATGGAGAAGAGTTTAGACACTAGGAGAAGATAAGGAACACACCCATTATCAAGAAATCACCATATGATTCTCTTTTTAAACTGTTCCTTAAAACACTAGTGCTTAGGAAATCTATTGGAGGCAGAAGCAGTCAAGGGTAGCTTAGGGTTAGGGTTAGGGTTAGGGTGAGGGTTAGGGTACGGCTTAGGGTACGGGTTCGGGGAGGGATTCGGGTAGGCCGTAGGGTATGGGTTAGGGTTAGGGTTAGGGTTAGTGTTAGGGTTAGGGCTCGGTTTAGGGTACGGGTTAGGATTAGGGTACGCGTTAGTGTTAGGGTAGTGGTTAGAGTTAGGGTACGCTTTAGGGTGAGGGTAGTTATTAAACCTATCCCACTCTCTAGATACCCCTTAGCACGTAAAGGAATATTATTTGGGGGTCCAGCCATGGAGAAGAGTTTAGACACTAGGAGAAGATAAGGAACACACCCATTATCAAGAAATCACCATATGATTCTCTTTTTAAACTGTTCCTTAAAACACTAGTGCTTAGGAAATCTATTGGAGGCAGAAGCAGTCAAGGGTAGCTTAGGGTTAGGGTTAGGGTTAGGGTGAGGGTTAGGGTACGGCTTAGGGTACGGGTTCGGGGAGGGGTTCGGGTAGGGCGTAGGCTATGGGTTAGGGTTAGTGTTAGGGTTAGTGTTAGGGTTAGGGCTCGGTTTAGGGTACGGGTTAGGATTAGGGTACGCGTTAGGGTTAGGGTAGGGGTTAGGGTTAGGGTATGCAATAGGGTGAGGTTAGTTATTAAACCTATCCCACTCTGTAGATACCCCTTAGCACGTAAAGGAATATTATTTGGGGGTCCAGCCATTGAGAAGAGTTTAGACACTAGGAGAAGATAAGGAACACACCCATTATCAAGAAATCACATTAGGATTCTCTTTTTAACCTGTTCCTTAAAACACTACTGCTTAGGAAATGTATTGGAGGCAGAAGCCGTCAAGGGTAACTTAGGGTTAGGGTTAGGGTTAGGGTGAGGGTTAGGGTACGGCTTACGATACGGGTTCGGGGAGGGGTTCGGGTAGGGCGTAGGGTATGGGTTAGGGTTAGGGATAGGGCTAGTGTTAGGGTTAGGGCTCGGTTTAGGGTACGGGTTAGGATTAGGGTATGCGTTAGGGTTAGGGTAGGGGTTAGGGTTAGGATACGCTTTAGGGTGAGGGTAGTTATTAAACCTATCCCACTCTCTAGATACCCCTTAGCACGTAAAGGAATATTATTTGGGGGTCCAGCCATGGAGAAGGGTTTAGACACTAGGAGAAGATAAGGAACACACCCATTATCAAGAAATCACAATATGATTCTCTTTTTAAACTGTTCCTTAAAACACTAGTGCTTAGGAAATCTATTGGAGGCAGAAGCAGTCAAGGGTAGCTTAGGGTTACGGTTAGGGTTAGGGTGAGGGTTAGGGTATGGCTTAGGGTACGGGTTCGGGGAGGGTTTCGGGTAGGGCGTAGGGTATGGGTTAGGGTTAGGGTTAGGGTTAGTGTTAGGGTTAGGGCTCGGTTTAGGGTACGGGTTAGGATTAGGGTACTCGTTAGGGTTAGGGTAGCGGTTAGGGTTAGGGTACGCGTTAGGTTGAGGGTAGTTATTAAACCTATCACACTCTCTAGATACCCCTTAGCACGTAAAGGAATATTATTTGGGGGTCCAGCCATGGAGAAGAGTTTAGACACGAGGAGAAGATAAGGAACACACCCATTATCAAGAAATCACATTAGGATTCTCTTTTTAACCAGTTCCTTAAAACACTAGTGCTTAGGAAATCTCTTGGAGGCAGAAGCCGTCAAGGGTAGCTTAGGGTTAGGGTTAGGGTTAGGGTGAGGGTTAGGGTACGGCTTAGGGTACGGGTTCGGGGAGGGGTTCGGGTAGGGCGTAGGGTATGGGTTAGGGTTAGGGTTAGGGCTCGGTTTAGGGTACAGGTTAGGATTAGGGTACGCGTTAGGGTTAGGGTAGGGGTTAGGGTTAGTTTACGCGTTCGGGTGAGGGTAGTTATTAAACCTATCCCACTCTCTAGATACCCCTTAGCACGTAAAGGAATATTATTGGGGGTCCAGCCATGGAGAAGAGTTTAGACACTAGGAGAAAATAAGGAACACTCCCATTATCACGAAATCACATTAGGATTCTCTTTTTAACCTGTTCCTTAAAACACTAGTGCTTAGGAAATCTATTGGAGGCAGAAGCAGTCAAGGGTAGCTTAGGGTTAGGGTTAGGGTTAGGGTGAGGTTTAGGGTATTGCTTAGGGTACGGGTTCGGGGAGGGGTTCGGGTAGGGCGTAGGGTATGGGTTAGGTTTAGGGTTAGGGCTAGTGTTAGGGTTAGGGCTCGGTTTAGGGTACGGGTTAGGATTAGGGTACGCGTTAGGGTTAGGGTAGGGGATAGGGTTAGGGTACGCGTTAGGGTGAGGGTAGTTATTAAACCTATCCCACTCTCTAGATACCCCTTAGCACGTAAAGGAATATTATTTGGGGGTCCAGCCATGGAGAAGAGTTTAGACACTAGGAGAAGATAAGGAACACACCCATTATCAAGAAATCACATTAGGATTCTCTTTTTAACCTGTTCCTTAAAACACTAGTGCTTAGGAAATCTATTGGAGGCAGAAGCCGTCAAGGGTAGCTTAGGGTTAGGGTTAGGGTTAGGGTGAGGGTTAGGGTACGGTTTAGGGTACGGGTTCAGGGAGGGGTTCGGGTAGGGCGTAGGGTATGGGTTAGGGTTAGGGTTAGAGTTAGTGTTAGGTTTAGGGCTCGGTTTAGGGTACGGGTTAGGATTAGGGTACGCGCTAGGGTTAGGGTAGGGGTTAGGGTTAGGGTACGCGTTAGGGTGAGGGTAGTTATTAAACCTATCACACTCTCTAGATACCCCTTAGCACATAAAGGAATATTATTTGGGGGTCCAGCCATGGAGAAGAGTTTAGACACGAGGAGAAGATAAGGAACACACCCATTATCAAGAAATCACATTAGGATTCTCTTTTTAATATGTTCCTTAAAAAACTAGTGCTTAGGAAATCTATTGGAGGCAGAAGCCGTCAAGGGTAGCTTAGGGTTAGGGTTAGGGTTAGGGTGAGGGTTAGGGTACGGCTTAGGGTACGGGTTCGGGGAGGGGTTCGGGTAGGGCGTAGGGTATGGGTTAGGGTTAGGGTTAGGGCTCGGTTTAAGGTAAAGGTTAGGATTAGGGTAGGGGTTAGGGTTAGTGTACGCGTTCGGGTGAGGGTAGTTATTAAACCTATCCCACTCTCTAGATACCCCTTAGCACGTACAGGAATATTATTGGGGTTCCAGCCATGGAGAAGAGTGTAGACACTAGGAAAAGATAAGGAACACACCCATTATCAAGAAATCACATTAGGATTCTCTTTTTAACCTGTTCCTTAAAACACTAGTGCTTAGGAAATCTATTGGAGGCAGAAGCAGTCAAGGGTAGCTTAGGGTTAGGGTTAGGGTTAGGGTGAGGTTTAGGGTATTGCTTAGGGTACGGGTTCGGGGAGGGGTTCGGGTAGGGCGTAGGGTATGGGTTAGGTTTAGGGTTAGGGCTAGTGTTAGGGTTAGGGCTCGGTTTAGGGTACGGGTTAGGATTAGGGTATGCGTTAGGGTTAGGGTAGGGGTTAGGGTTAGGATACGCTTTAGGGTGAGGGTAGTAATTAAACCTATCCCACTCTCTAGATACCCCTTAGCACGTAAAGGAATATTATTTGGGGGTCCAGCCATGGAGAAGGGTTTAGACACTAGGAGAAGATAAGGAACACACCCATTATCAAGAAATCACAATATGATTCTCTTTTTAAACTGTTCCTTAAAACACTAGTGCTTAGGAAATCTATTGGAGGCAGAAGCAGTCAAGGGTAGCTTAGGGTTACGGTTAGGGTTAGGGTGAGGGTTAGGGTACGGCTTACGGTACGGGTTCGGGGAGGGTTTCGGGTAGGGCGTAGGGTATGGGTTAGGGTTAGGGTTAGGGTTAGTGTTAGGGTTAGGGCTCGGTTTAGGGTACGGGTTAGGATTAGGGTACTCGTTAGGGTTAGGGTAGCGGTTAGGGTTAGGGTACGCGTTAGGTTGAGGGTAGTTATTAAACCTATCACACTCTCTAGATACCCCTTAGCACGTAAAGGAATATTATTTGGGGGTCCAGCCATGGAGAAGAGTTTAGACACGAGGAGAAGATAAGGAACACACCCATTATCAAGAAATCACATTAGGATTCTCTTTTTAACATGTTCCTTAAAACACTAGTGCTTAGGAAATCTCTTGGAGGCAGAAGCCGTCAAGGGTAGCTTAGGGTTAGGGTTAGGGTTAAGGTGAGGGTTAGGGTACGGCTTAGGGTACGGGTTCGGGGAGGGGTTCGGGTAGGGCGTAGGGTATGGGTTAGGGTTAGGGTTAGGGCTCGGTTTAGGGTACAGGTTAGGATTAGGGTACGCGTTAGGGTTAGGGTAGGGGTTAGGGTTAGTTTACGCGTTCGGGTGAGGGTAGTTATTAAACCTATCCCACTCTCTAGATACCCCTTAGCACGTACAGGAATATTATTGGGGGTCCAGCCATGGAGAAGAGTTTAGACACTAGGAGAAAAGAAGGAACACTCCCATTTTCACGAAATCACATTAGGATTCTCTTTTTAACCTGTTCCTTAAAACACTAGTGCTTAGGAAATCTATTGGAGGCAGAAGCAGTCAAGGGTAGCTTAGGGTTAGGGTTAGGGTTAGGGTGAGGTTTAGGGTATTGCTTAGGGTACGGGTTCGGGGAGGGGTTCGGGTAGGGCGTAGGGTATGGGTTAGGTTTAGGGTTAGGGCTAGTGTTAGGGTTAGGGCTCGGTTTAGGGTACGGGTTAGGATTAGGGTACGCGTTAGGGTTAGGGTAGGGGATAGGGTTAGGGTACGCGTTAGGGTGAGGGTAGTTATTAAACCTATCCCACTCTCTAGATACCCCTTAGCACGTAAAGGAATATTATTTGGGGGTCCAGCCATGGAGAAGAGTTTAGACACTAGGAGAAGATAAGGAACACACCCATTATCAAGAAATCACATTAGGATTCTCTTTTTAACCTGTTCCTTAAAACACTAGTGCTTAGGAAATCTATTGGAGGCAGAAGCCGTCAAGGGTAGCTTAGGGTTAGGGTTAGGGTTAGGGTGAGGGTTAGGGTACGGTTTAGGGTACGGGTTCAGGGAGGGGTTCGGGTAGGGCGTAGGGTATGGGTTAGGGTTAGGGTTAGAGTTAGTGTTAGGTTTAGGGCTCGGTTTAGGGTACGGGTTAGGATTAGGGTACGCGCTAGGGTTAGGGTAGGGGTTAGGGTTAGGGTACGCGTTAGGGTGAGGGTAGTTATTAAACCTATCACACTCTCTAGATACACCTTAGCACATAAAGGAATATTATTTGGGGGTCCAGCCATGGAGAAGAGTTTAGACACGAGGAGAAGATAAGGAACACACCCATTATCAAGAAATCACATTAGGATTCTCTTTTTAACATGTTCCTTAAAAAACTAGTGCTTAGGAAATCTATTGGAGGCAGAAGCCGTCAAGGGTAGCTTAGGGTTAGGGTTAGGGTTAGGGTGAGGGTTAGGGTACGGCTTAGGGTACGGGTTCGGGGAGGGGTTCGGGTAGGGCCTAGGGTATGGGTTAGGGTTAGGGTTAGGGCTCGGTTTAAGGTACAGGTTAGGATTAGGGTACGCGTTAGGGTTAGGGTAGGGGTTAGGGTTAGTGTACGCGTTCGGGTGAGGGTAGTTATTAAACCTATCCCACTCTCTAGATACCCCTTAGCACGTAAAGGAATATTATTTGGGGGTCCAGCCATGGAGAAGAGTTTAGACACGAGGAGAAGATAAGGAACACCCCCATTATCACGAAATCACATTAGGATTCTCTTTTTAACCTGTTCCTTAAAACACTAGTGCTTAAGAAATCTATTGGAGGCAGAAGCAGTCAAGGGTAGCTTAGGGTTAGGGTTAGGGTTAGGGTGAGGGTTAGGGTACGGCTTAGGGTACGGGTTCGGGGAGGGGTTCGGGTAGGCCGTAGGGTATGGGTTAGGGTTAGGGTTAGGGTTAGTGTTAGGGTTAGGTCTCGGTTTAGGGTACGGGTTAGGATTAGGGTACGCGTTAGTGTTAGGGTAGTGGTTAGAGTTAGGGTACGCTTTAGGGTGAGGGTAGTTATTAAACCTATCCCACTCTCTAGATAAACCTTAGCACGTAAAGGAATATTATTTGGGGGTCCAGCCATGGAGAAGAGTTTAGACACTAGGAGAAGATAAGGAACACACCCATTATCAAGAAATCACCATATGATTCTCTTTTTAAACTGTTCCTTAAAACACTAGTGCTTAGGAAATCTATTGGAGGCAGAAGCAGTCAAGGGTAGCTTAGGGTTAGGGTTAGGGTTAGGGTGAGGGTTAGGGTACGGCTTAGGGTACGGGTTCGGGGAGGGATTCGGGTAGGCCGTAGGGTATGGGTTAGGGTTAGGGTTAGGGTTAGTGTTAGGGTTAGGGCTCGGTTTAGGGTACGGGTTAGGATTAGGGTACGCGTTAGTGTTAGGGTAGTGGTTAGAGTTAGGGTACGCTTTAGGGTGAGGGTAGTTATTAAACCTATCCCACTCTCTAGATACCCCTTAGCACGTAAAGGAATATTATTTGGGGGTCCAGCCATGGAGAAGAGTTTAGACACTAGGAGAAGATAAGGAACACACCCATTATCAAGAAATCACCATATGATTCTCTTTTTAAACTGTTCCTTAAAACACTAGTGCTTAGGAAATCTATTGGAGGCAGAAGCAGTCAAGGGTAGCTTAGGGTTAGGGTTAGGGTTAGGGTGAGGGTTAGGGTACGGCTTAGGGTACGGGTTCGGGGAGGGGTTCGGGTAGGGCGTAGGCTATGGGTTAGGGTTAGTGTTAGGGTTAGTGTTAGGGTTAGGGCTCGGTTTAGGGTACGGGTTAGGATTAGGGTACGCGTTAGGGTTAGGGTAGGGGTTAGGGTTAGGGTATGCGATAGGGTGAGGTTAGTTATTAAACCTATCCCACTCTGTAGATACCCCTTAGCACGTAAAGGAATATTATTTGGGGGTCCAGCCATTGAGAAGAGTTTAGACACTAGGAGAAGATAAGGAACACACCCATTATCAAGAAATCACATTAGGATTCTCTTTTTAACCTGTTCCTTAAAACACTACTGCTTAGGAAATCTATTGGAGGCAGAAGCCGTCAAGGGTAGCTTAGGGTTAGGGTTAGGGTTAGGGTGAGGGTTAGGGTACGGCTTACGATACGGGTTCGGGGAGGGGTTCGGGTAGGGCGTAGGGTATGGGTTAGGGTTAGGGATAGGGCTAGTGTTAGGGTTAGGGCTCGGTTTAGGGTACGGGTTAGGATTAGGGTATGCGTTAGGGTTAGGGTAGGGGTTAGGGTTAGGATACGCTTTAGGGTGAGGGTAGTTATTAAACCTATCCCACTCTCTAGATACCCCTTAGCACGTAAAGGAATATTATTTGGGGGTCCAGCCATGGAGAAGGGTTTAGACACTAGGAGAAGATAAGGAACACACCCATTATCAAGAAATCACAATATGATTCTCTTTTTAAACTGTTCCTTAAAACACTAGTGCTTAGGAAATCTATTGGAGGCAGAAGCAGTCAAGGGTAGCTTAGGGTTACGGTTAGGGTTAGGGTGAGGGTTAGGGTACGGCTTACGGTACGGGTTCGGGGAGGGTTTCGGGTAGGGCGTAGGGTATGGGTTAGGGTTAGGGTTAGGGTTAGTGTTAGGGTTAGGGCTTGGTTTAGGGTACGGGTTAGGATTAGGGTACTCGTTAGGGTTAGGGTAGCGGTTAGGGTTAGGGTACGCGTTAGGTTGAGGGTAGTTATTAAACCTATCACACTCTCTAGATACCCCTTAGCACGTAAAGGAATATTATTTGGGGGTCCAGCCATGGAGAAGAGTTTAGACACGAGGAGAAGATAAGGAACACACCCATTATCAAGAAATCACATTAGGATTCTCTTTTTAACATGTTCCTTAAAACACTAGTGCTTAGGAAATCTCTTGGAGGCAGAAGCCGTCAAGGGTAGCTTAGGGTTAGGGTTAGGGTTAGGGTGAGGGTTAGGGTACGGCTTAGGGTACGGGTTCGGGGAGGGGTTCGGGTAGGGCGTAGGGTATGGGTTAGGGTTAGGGTTAGGGCTCGGTTTAGGGTACAGGTTAGGATTAGGGTACGCGTTAGGGTTAGGGTAGGGGTTAGGGTTAGTTTACGCGTTCGGGTGAGGGTAGTTATTAAACCTATCCCACTCTCTAGATACCCCTTAGCACGTACAGGAATATTATTGGGGGTCCAGCCATGGAGAAGAGTTTAGACACTAGGAGAAAATAAGGAACACTCCCATTATCACGAAATCACATTAGGATTCTCTTTTTAACCTGTTCCTTAAAACACTAGTGCTTAGGAAATCTATTGGAGGCAGAAGCAGTCAAGGGTAGCTTAGGGTTAGGGTTAGGGTTAGGGTGATGTTTAGGGTATTGCTTAGGGTACGGGTTCGGGGAGGGATTCGGGTAGGGCGTAGGGTATGGGTTAGGTTTAGGGTTAGGGCTAGTGTTAGGGTTAGGGCTCGGTTTAGGGTACGGGTTAGGATTAGGGTACGCGTTAGGGTTAGGGTAGGGGATAGGGTTAGGGTACGCGTTAGGGTGAGGGTAGTTATTAAACCTATCCCACTCTCTAGATACCCCTTAGCACGTAAAGGAATATTATTTGGGGGTCCAGCCATGGAGAAGAGTTTAGACACTAGGAGAAGATAAGGAACACACCCATTATCAAGAAATCACATTAGGATTCTCTTTTTAACCTGTTCCTTAAAACACTAGTGCTTAGGAAATCTATTGGAGGCAGAAGCCGTCAAGGGTAGCTTAGGGTTAGGGTTAGGGTTAGGGTGAGGGTTAGGGTACGGTTTAGGGTACGGGTTCAGGGAGGGGTTCGGGTAGGGCGTAGGGTATGGGTTAGGGTTAGGGTTAGAGTTAGTGTTAGGTTCAGGGCTCGGTTTAGGGTACGGGTTAGGATTAGGGTACGCGCTAGGGTTAGGGTAGGGGTCAGGGTTAGGGTACGCGTTAGGGTGAGGGTAGTTATTAAACCTATCACACTCTCTAGATACCCCTTAGCACATAAAGGAATATTATTTGGGGGTCCAGCCATGGAGAAGAGTTTAGACACGAGGAGAAGATAAGGAACACACCCATTATCAAGAAATCACATTAGGATTCTCTTTTTAACATGTTCCTTAAAAAACTAGTGCTTAGGAAATCTATTGGAGGCAGAAGCCGTCAAGGGTAGCTTAGGGTTAGGGTTAGGGTTAGGGTGAGGGTTAGGGTACGGCTTAGGGTACGGGTTCGGGGAGGGGTTCGGGTAGGGCGTAGGGTATGGGTTAGGGTTAGGGTTAGGGCTCGGTTTAAGGTACAGGTTAGGATTAGGGTACGCGTTAGGGTTAGGGTAGGGGTTAGGGTTAGTGTACGCGTTCGGGTGAGGGTAGTTATTAAACCTATCCCACTCTCTAGATACCCCTTAGCACGTACAGGAATATTATTGGGGTTCCAGCCATGGAGAAGAGTGTAGACACTAGGAAAAGATAAGGAACACACCCATTATCAAGAAATCACATTAGGATTCTCTTTTTAACCTGTTCCTTAAAACACTAGTGCTTAGGAAATCTATTGGAGGCAGAAGCAGTCAAGGGTAGCTTAGGGTTAGGGTTAGGGTTAGGGTGAGGGTTAGGGTATGGCTTAGGGTACGGGTTCGGGGAGGGGTTCGGGTAGGGCGTAGGCTATGGGTTAGGGTTAGGGTTAGGGTTAGTGTTAGGGTTAGGGCTCGGTTTAGGGTACGGGTTAGGATTAGGGTACGCGTTAGTGTTAGGGTAGTGGTTAGAGTTAGGGTACGCTTTAGGGTGAGGGTAGTTATTAAACCTATCCCACTCTCTAGATAAACCTTAGCACGTAAAGGAATATTATTTGGGGGTCCAGCCATGGAGAAGAGTTTAGACACTAGGAGAAGATAAGGAACACACCCATTATCAAGAAATCACCATATGATTCTCTTTTTAAACTGTTCCTTAAAACACTAGTGCTTAGGAAATCTATTGGAGGCAGAAGCAGTCAAGGGTAGCTTAGGGTTAGTGTTAGGGTTAGGGCTCGGTTTAGGGTACGGGTTAGGATTAGGGTACGCGTTAGGGTTAGGGTAGGGGTTAGGGTTAGGGTATGCGATAGGGTGAGGTTAGTTATTAAACCTATCCCACTCTCTAGATACCCCTTAGCACGTAAAGGAATATTATTTGGGGGTCCAGCCATGGAGAAGAGTTTAGACACGAGGAGAAGATAAGGAACACCCCCATTATCACGAAATCACATTAGGATTCTCTTTTTAACCTGTTCCTTAAAACACTAGTGCTTAAGAAATCTATTGGAGGCAGAAGCAGTCAAGGGTAGCTTAGGGTTAGGGTTAGGGTTAGGGTGAGGGTTAGGGTACGGCTTAGGGTACGGGTTCGGGGAGGGGTTCGGGTAGGCCGTAGGGTATGGGTTAGGGTTAGGGTTAGGGTTAGTGTTAGGGTTAGGGCTCGGTTTAGGGTACGGGTTAGGATTAGGGTACGCGTTAGTGTTAGGGTAGTGGTTAGAGTTAGGGTACGCTTTAGGGTGAGGGTAGTTATTAAACCTATCCCACTCTCTAGATAAACCTTAGCACGTAAAGGAATATTATTTGGGGGTCCAGCCATGGAGAAGAGTTTAGACACTAGGAGAAGATAAGGAACACACCCATTATCAAGAAATCACCATATGATTCTCTTTTTAAACTGTTCCTTAAAACACTAGTGCTTAGGAAATCTATTGGAGGCAGAAGCAGTCAAGGGTAGCTTAGGGTTAGGGTTAGGGTTAGGGTGAGGGTTAGGGTACGGCTTAGGGTACGGGTTCGGGGAGGGATTCGGGTAGGCCGTAGGGTATGGGTTAGGGTTAGGGTTAGGGTTAGTGTTAGGGTTAGGGCTCGGTTTAGGGTACGGGTTAGGATTAGGGTACGCGTTAGTGTTAGGGTAGTGGTTAGAGTTAGGGTACGCTTTAGGGTGAGGGTAGTTATTAAACCTATCCCACTCTCTAGATACCCCTTAGCACGTAAAGGAATATTATTTGGGGGTCCAGCCATGGAGAAGAGTTTAGACACTAGGAGAAGATAAGGAACACACCCATTATCAAGAAATCACCATATGATTCTCTTTTTAAACTGTTCCTTAAAACACTAGTGCTTAGGAAATCTATTGGAGGCAGAAGCAGTCAAGGGTAGCTTAGGGTTAGGGTTAGGGTTAGGGTGAGGGTTAGGGTACGGCTTAGGGTACGGGTTCGGGGAGGGGTTCGGGTAGGGCGTAGGCTATGGGTTAGGGTTAGTGTTAGGGTTAGTGTTAGGGTTAGGGCTCGGTTTAGGGTACGGGTTAGGATTAGGGTACGCGTTAGGGTTAGGGTAGGGGTTAGGGTTAGGGTATGCAATAGGGTGAGGTTAGTTATTAAACCTATCCCACTCTGTAGATACCCCTTAGCACGTAAAGGAATATTATTTGGGGGTCCAGCCATTGAGAAGAGTTTAGACACTAGGAGAAGATAAGGAACACACCCATTATCAAGAAATCACATTAGGATTCTCTTTTTAACCTGTTCCTTAAAACACTACTGCTTAGGAAATCTATTGGAGGCAGAAGCCGTCAAGGGTAACTTAGGGTTAGGGTTAGGGTTAGGGTGAGGGTTAGGGTACGGCTTACGATACGGGTTCGGGGAGGGGTTCGGGTAGGGCGTAGGGTATGGGTTAGGGTTAGGGATAGGGCTAGTGTTAGGGTTAGGGCTCGGTTTAGGGTACGGGTTAGGATTAGGGTATGCGTTAGGGTTAGGGTAGGGGTTAGGGTTAGGATACGCTTTAGGGTGAGGGTAGTTATTAAACCTATCCCACTCTCTAGATACCCCTTAGCACGTAAAGGAATATTATTTGGGGGTCCAGCCATGGAGAAGGGTTTAGACACTAGGAGAAGATAAGGAACACACCCATTATCAAGAAATCACAATATGATTCTCTTTTTAAACTGTTCCTTAAAACACTAGTGCTTAGGAAATCTATTGGAGGCAGAAGCAGTCAAGGGTAGCTTAGGGTTACGGTTAGGGTTAGGGTGAGGGTTAGGGTATGGCTTAGGGTACGGGTTCGGGGAGGGTTTCGGGTAGGGCGTAGGGTATGGGTTAGGGTTAGGGTTAGGGTTAGTGTTAGGGTTAGGGCTCGGTTTAGGGTACGGGTTAGGATTAGGGTACTCGTTAGGGTTAGGGTAGCGGTTAGGGTTAGGGTACGCGTTAGGTTGAGGGTAGTTATTAAACCTATCACACTCTCTAGATACCCCTTAGCACGTAAAGGAATATTATTTGGGGGTCCAGCCATGGAGAAGAGTTTAGACACGAGGAGAAGATAAGGAACACACCCATTATCAAGAAATCACATTAGGATTCTCTTTTTAACCAGTTCCTTAAAACACTAGTGCTTAGGAAATCTCTTGGAGGCAGAAGCCGTCAAGGGTAGCTTAGGGTTAGGGTTAGGGTTAGGGTGAGGGTTAGGGTACGGCTTAGGGTACGGGTTCGGGGAGGGGTTCGGGTAGGGCGTAGGGTATGGGTTAGGGTTAGGGTTAGGGCTCGGTTTAGGGTACAGGTTAGGATTAGGGTACGCGTTAGGGTTAGGGTAGGGGTTAGGGTTAGTTTACGCGTTCGGGTGAGGGTAGTTATTAAACCTATCCCACTCTCTAGATACCCCTTAGCACGTAAAGGAATATTATTGGGGGTCCAGCCATGGAGAAGAGTTTAGACACTAGGAGAAAATAAGGAACACTCCCATTATCACGAAATCACATTAGGATTCTCTTTTTAACCTGTTCCTTAAAACACTAGTGCTTAGGAAATCTATTGGAGGCAGAAGCAGTCAAGGGTAGCTTAGGGTTAGGGTTAGGGTTAGGGTGAGGTTTAGGGTATTGCTTAGGGTACGGGTTCGGGGAGGGGTTCGGGTAGGGCGTAGGGTATGGGTTAGGTTTAGGGTTAGGGCTAGTGTTAGGGTTAGGGCTCGGTTTAGGGTACGGGTTAGGATTAGGGTACGCGTTAGGGTTAGGGTAGGGGATAGGGTTAGGGTACGCGTTAGGGTGAGGGTAGTTATTAAACCTATCCCACTCTCTAGATACCCCTTAGCACGTAAAGGAATATTATTTGGGGGTCCAGCCATGGAGAAGAGTTTAGACACTAGGAGAAGATAAGGAACACACCCATTATCAAGAAATCACATTAGGATTCTCTTTTTAACCTGTTCCTTAAAACACTAGTGCTTAGGAAATCTATTGGAGGCAGAAGCCGTCAAGGGTAGCTTAGGGTTAGGGTTAGGGTTAGGGTGAGGGTTAGGGTACGGTTTAGGGTACGGGTTCAGGGAGGGGTTCGGGTAGGGCGTAGGGTATGGGTTAGGGTTAGGGTTAGAGTTAGTGTTAGGTTTAGGGCTCGGTTTAGGGTACGGGTTAGGATTAGGGTACGCGCTAGGGTTAGGGTAGGGGTTAGGGTTAGGGTACGCGTTAGGGTGAGGGTAGTTATTAAACCTATCACACTCTCTAGATACCCCTTAGCACATAAAGGAATATTATTTGGGGGTCCAGCCATGGAGAAGAGTTTAGACACGAGGAGAAGATAAGGAACACACCCATTATCAAGAAATCACATTAGGATTCTCTTTTTAATATGTTCCTTAAAAAACTAGTGCTTAGGAAATCTATTGGAGGCAGAAGCCGTCAAGGGTAGCTTAGGGTTAGGGTTAGGGTTAGGGTGAGGGTTAGGGTACGGCTTAGGGTACGGGTTCGGGGAGGGGTTCGGGTAGGGCGTAGGGTATGGGTTAGGGTTAGGGTTAGGGCTCGGTTTAAGGTAAAGGTTAGGATTAGGGTAGGGGTTAGGGTTAGTGTACGCGTTCGGGTGAGGGTAGTTATTAAACCTATCCCACTCTCTAGATACCCCTTAGCACGTACAGGAATATTATTGGGGTTCCAGCCATGGAGAAGAGTGTAGACACTAGGAAAAGATAAGGAACACACCCATTATCAAGAAATCACATTAGGATTCTCTTTTTAACCTGTTCCTTAAAACACTAGTGCTTAGGAAATCTATTGGAGGCAGAAGCAGTCAAGGGTAGCTTAGGGTTAGGGTTAGGGTTAGGGTGAGGGTTAGGGTATGGCTTAGGGTACGGGTTCGGGGAGGGGTTCGGGTAGGGCGTAGGCTATGGGTTAGGGTTAGGGTTAGGGTTAGTGTTAGGGTTAGGGCTCGGTTTAGGGTACGGGTTAGGATTAGGGTACGCGTTAGTGTTAGGGTAGTGGTTAGAGTTAGGGTACGCTTTAGGGTGAGGGTAGTTATTAAACCTATCCCACTCTCTAGATAAACCTTAGCACGTAAAGGAATATTATTTGGGGGTCCAGCCATGGAGAAGAGTTTAGACACTAGGAGAAGATAAGGAACACACCCATTATCAAGAAATCACCATATGATTCTCTTTTTAAACTGTTCCTTAAAACACTAGTGCTTAGGAAATCTATTGGAGGCAGAAGCAGTCAAGGGTAGCTTAGGGTTAGTGTTAGGGTTAGGGCTCGGTTTAGGGTACGGGTTAGGATTAGGGTACGCGTTAGGGATAGGGTAGGTGTTAGGGTTAGGGTATGCGATAGGGTGAGGTTAGTTATTAAACCTATCCCACTCTCTAGATACCCCTTAGCACGTAAAGGAATATTATTTGGGGGTCCAGCCATGGAGAAGAGTTTAGACACGAGGAGAAGATAAGGAACACCCCCATTATCACGAAATCACATTAGGATTCTCTTTTTAACCTGTTCCTTAAAACACTAGTGCTTAAGAAATCTATTGGAGGCAGAAGCAGTCAAGGGTAGCTTAGGGTTAGGGTTAGGGTTAGGGTGAGGGTTAGGGTACGGCTTAGGGTACGGGTTCGGGGAGGGGTTCGGGTAGGCCGTAGGGTATGGGTTAGGGTTAGGGTTAGGGTTAGTGTTAGGGTTAGGGCTCGGTTTAGGGTACGGGTTAGGATTAGGGTACGCGTTAGTGTTAGGGTAATGGTTAGAGTTAGGGTACGCTTTAGGGTGAGGGTAGTTATTAAACCTATCCCACTCTCTAGATAAACCTTAGCACGTAAAGGAATATTATTTGGGGGTCCAGCCATGGAGAAGAGTTTAGACACTAGGAGAAGATAAGGAACACACCCATTATCAAGAAATCACCATATGATTCTCTTTTTAAACTGTTCCTTAAAACACTAGTGCTTAGGAAATCTATTGGAGGCAGAAGCAGTCAAGGGTAGCTTAGGGTTAGGGTTAGGGTTAGGGTGAGGTTTAGGGTACGGCTTAGGGTACGGGTTCGGGGAGGGGTTCGGGTAGGGCGTAGGGTATGGGTTAGGGTTAGTGTTAGGGTTAGTGTTAGGGTTAGGGCTCGGTTTAGGGTACGGGTTAGGATTAGGGTACGCGTTTGGGTTAGGGTAGGGGTTAGGGTTAGGGTATGCGATAGGGTGAGGTTAGTTATTAAACCTATCCCACTCTCTAGATACCCCTTAGCACGTAAAGGAATATTATTTGGGGGTCCAGCCATGGAGAAGAGTTTAGACACGAGGAGAAGATAAGGAACACACCCATTATCAAGAAATCACATTAGGATTCTCTTTTTAACCTGTTCCTTAAAACACTAGTGCTTAGGAAATCTATTGGAGGCAGAAGCAGTCAAGGGTAGCTTAGGGTTAGGGTTAGGGTTAGGGTGAGGGTTAGGGTACGGCTTAGGGTACGGGTTCGGGGAGGGGTTCGGGTAGGCCGTAGGGTATGGGTTAGGGTTAGGGTTAGGGTTAGTGTTAGGGTTAGGGCTCGGTTTAGGGTACGGGTTAGGATTAGGGTACGCGTTAGTGTTAGGGTAGTGGTTAGAGTTAGGGTACGCTTTAGGGTGAGGGTAGTTATTAAACCTATCCCACTCTCTAGATACCCCTTAGCACGTAAAGGAATATTATTTGGGGGTCCAGCCATGGAGAAGAGTTTAGACACTAGGAGAAGATAAGGAACACACCCATTATCAAGAAATCACCATATGTTTCTCTTTTTAAACTGTTCCTTAAAACACTAGTGCTTAGGAAATCTATTGGAGGCAGAAGCAGTCAAGGGTAGCTTAGGGTTAGGGTTAGGGTTAGGGTGAGGGTTAGGGTACGGCTTAGGGTACGGGTTCGGGGAGGGGTTCGGGTAGGGCGTAGGCTATGGGTTAGGGTTAGTGTTAGGGTTAGTGTTAGGGTTAGGGCTCGGTTTAGGGTACGGGTTAGGATTAGGGTACGCGTTAGGGTTAGGGTAGGGGTTAGGGTTAGGGTATGCGATAGGGTGAGGTTAGTTATTAAACCTATCCCACTCTCTAGATACCCCTTAGCACGTAAAGGAATATTATTTGGGGGTCCAGCCATTGAGAAGAGTTTAGACACTAGGAGAAGATAAGGAACACACCCATTATCAAGAAATCACATTAGGATTCTCTTTTTAACGTGTTCCTTAAAACACTACTGCTTAGGAAATCTATTGGAGGCAGAAGCCGTCAAGGGTAGCTTAGGGTTAGGGTTAGGGTTAGGGTGAGGGTTAGGGTACGGCTTACGATACGGGTTCGGGGAGGGGTTCGGGTAGGGCGTAGGGTATGGGTTAGGGTTAGGGATAGGGCTAGTGTTAGGGTTAGGGCTCGGTTTAGGGTACGGGTTAGGATTAGGGTATGCGTTAGGGTTAGGGTAGGGGTTAGGGTTAGGATACGCTTTAGGGTGAGGGTAGTTATTAAACCTATCCCACTCTCTAGATACCCCTTAGCACGTAAAGGAATATTATTTGGGGGTCCAGCCATGGAGAAGGGTTTAGACACTAGGAGAAGATAAGGAACACACCCATTATCAAGAAATCACAATATGATTCTCTTTTTAAACTGTTCCTTAAAACACTAGTGCTTAGGAAATCTATTGGAGGCAGAAGCAGTCAAGGGTAGCTTAGGGTTACGGTTAGGGTTAGGGTGAGGGTTAGGGTACGGCTTAGGGTACGTGTTCGGGGAGGGTTTCGGGTAGGGCGTAGGGTATGGGTTAGGGTTAGGGTTAGGGTTAGTGTTAGGGTTAGGGCTCGGTTTAGGGTACGGGTTAGGATTAGGGTACTCGTTAGGGTTAGGGTAGCGGTTAGGGTTAGGGTACGCGTTAGGTTGAGGGTAGTTATTAAACCTATCACACTCTCTAGATACCCCTTAGCACGTAAAGGAATATTATTTGGGGGTCCAGCCATGGAGAAGAGTTTAGACACGAGGAGAAGATAAGGAACACACCCATTATCAAGAAATCACATTAGGATTCTCTTTTTAACATGTTCCTTAAAACACTAGTGCTTAGGAAATCTCTTGGAGGCAGAAGCCGTCAAGGGTAGCTTAGGGTTAGGGTTAGGGTTAGGGTGAGGGTTAGGGTACGGCTTAGGGTACGGGTTCGGGGAGGGGTTCGGGTAGGGCGTAGGGTATGGGTTAGGGTTACGGTTAGGGCTCGGTTTAGGGTACAGGTTAGGATTAGGGTACGCGTTAGGGTTAGGGTAGGGGTTAGGGTTAGTTTACGCGTTCGGGTGAGGGTAGTTATTAAACCTATCCCACTCTCTAGATACCCCTTAGCACGTACAGGAATATTATTGGGGGTCCAGCCATGGAGAAGAGTTTAGACACTAGGAGAAAATAAGGAACACTCCCATTATCACGAAATCACATTAGGATTCTCTTTTTAACCTGTTCCTTAAAACACTAGTGCTTAGGAAATCTATTGGAGGCAGAAGCAGTCAAGGGTAGCTTAGGGTTAGGGTTAGGGTTAGGGTGAGGTTTAGGGTATTGCTTAGGGTACGGGTTCGGGGAGGGGTTCGGGTAGGGCGTAGGGTATGGGTTAGGTTTAGGGTTAGGGCTAGTGTTAGGGTTAGGGCTCGGTTTAGGGTACGGGTTAGGATTAGGGTACGCGTTAGGGTTAGGGTAGGGGATAGGGTTAGGGTACGCGTTAGGGTGAGGGTAGTTATTAAACCTATCCCACTCTCTAGATACCCCTTAGCACGTAAAGGAATATTATTTGGGGGTCCAGCCATGGAGAAGAGTTTAGACACTAGGAGAAGATAAGGAACACACCCATTATCAAGAAATCACATTAGGATTCTCTTTTTAACCTGTTCCTTAAAACACTAGTGCTTAGGAAATCTATTGGAGGCAGAAGCCGTCAAGGGTAGCTTAGGGTTAGGGTTAGGGTTAGGGTGAGGGTTAGGGTACGGTTTAGGGTACGGGTTCAGGGAGGGGTTCGGGTAGGGCGTAGGGTATGGGTTAGGGTTAGGGTTAGAGTTAGTGTTAGGTTTAGGGCTCGGTTTAGGGTACGGGTTAGGATTAGGGTACGCGCTAGGGTTAGGGTAGGGGTTAGGGTTAGGGTACGCGTTAGGGTGAGGGTAGTTATTAAACCTATCACACTCTCTAGATACCCCTTAGCACATAAAGGAATATTATTTGGGGGTCCAGCCATGGAGAAGAGTTTAGACACGAGGAGAAGATAAGGAACACACCCATTATCAAGAAATCACATTAGGATTCTCTTTTTAACATGTTCCTTAAAAAACTAGTGCTTAGGAAATCTATTGGAGGCAGAAGCCGTCAAGGGTAGCTTAGGGTTAGGGTTAGGGTTAGGGTGAGGGTTAGGGTACGGCTTAGGGTACGGGTTCGGGGAGGGGTTCGGGTAGGGCGTAGGGTATGGGTTAGGGTTAGGGTTAGGGCTCGGTTTAAGGTACAGGTTAGGATTAGGGTACGCGTTAGGGTTAGGGTAGGGGTTAGGGTTAGTGTACGCGTTCGGGTGAGGGTAGTTATTAAACCTATCCCACTCTCTAGATACCCCTTAGCACGTACAGGAATATTATTGGGGTTCCAGCCATGGAGAAGAGTGTAGACAATACGAAAAGATAAGGAACACACCCATTATCAAGAAATCACATTAGGATTCTCTTTTTAACCTGTTCCTTAAAACACTAGTGCTTAGGAAATCTATTGGAGGCAGAAGCAGTCAAGGGTAGCTTAGGGTTAGGGTTAGGGTTAGGGTGAGGGTTAGGGTATGGCTTAGGGTACGGGTTCGGGGAGGGGTTCGGGTAGGGCGTAGGCTATGGGTTAGGGTTAGGGTTAGGGTTATTGTTAGGGTTAGGGCTCGGTTTAGGGTACGGGTTAGGATTAGTGTATGCGTTAGGGTTAGGGTAGGGGTTAGGGTTAGGGTACGCGTTAGGGTGAGGGTAGTTATTAAACCTATCCCACTCTCTAGATACCCCTTAGCACGTAAAGGAATATTATTTGGGGGTCCAGCCATGGAGAAGAGTTTAGACACAAGGAGAAGATAAGGAACACACCCATTATCAAGAAATCACATTAGGATTCTCTTTTTAACATGTTCCTTAAAACACTAGTGCTTAGGAAATCTATTGGAGGCAGAAGCCGTCAAGGGTAGCTTAGGGTTAGGGTTAGGGTTAGGGTGAGGGTTAGGGTACGGCTTAGGGTACGGGTTCGGGGAGGGGTTCGGGTAGGGCGTAGGGTATGGGTTGGTGTTAGGGTTAGGGCTAGTGTTAGGGTTAGGGCTCGGTTTAGGGTACAGGTTAGGATTAGGGTATGCGTTAGGGTTAGGGTAGGGTTTAGGGTTAGTGTACGCGTTAGGGTGAGGGTAGTTATTAAACCTATCCCACTCTCTAGATACCCCTTAGCACGTACAGGAATATTATTGGGGGTCCAGCCATGGAGAAGAGTTTAGACACTAGGAGAAGATAAGGAACACACCCATTATCAAGAAATCACATTAGGATTCTCTTTTTAACCTGTTCCTTAAAACACTAGTGCTTAGGAAATCTATTGGAGGCAGAAGCAGTCAAGGGTAGCTTAGGGTTAGGGTTAGGGTTAGGGTGAGGGGTAGGGTATGGCTTAGGGTACGGGTTCGGGGAGGGGTTCGGGTAGGGCGTAGGGTATGGGTTAGGGTTAGGGTTAGGGTTAGTGTTAGGGTTAGGGCTCGGTTTAGGGTACGGGTTAGGATTAGGGTACGCGTTAGGGTTAGGGTAGGGGTTAGGGTTAGGGTACGCGTTAGGGTGGGGGTAGTTATTAAACCTATCACACTCTCTAGATACCCCTTAGCACATAAAGGAATATTATTTGGTGGTCCAGACATGGAGAAGAGTTTAGACACAAGGAGAAGATAAGGAACACACCCATTATCACGAAATCACATTAGGATTCTCTTTTTAACCTGTTCCTTAAAACACTAGTGCTTAGGAAATCTATTGGAGGCAGAAGCAGTCAAGGGTAGCTTAGGGTTAGGGTTAGGGTTAGGGTGAGGGTTAGGGTACGGCTTAGGGTACGGGTTCGGGGAGGGGTTCGGGTAGGGCGTAGGGTATGGGTTAGTGTTAGGGTTAGGGCTAGTGTTAGGGTTAGGGCTCGGTTTAGGGTACAGGTTAGGATTAGGGTACGCGTTAGGGTTAGGGTAGGGTTTAGGGTTAGTGTACGCGTTAGGGTGAGGGTAGTTATTAAACCTATCCCACTCTCTAGATACCCCTTAGAACGTACAGGAATATTATTGGGGGTCCAGCCATGGAGAAGAGTTTAGACACTAGGAGAAGATAAGGAACACACCCATTATCAAGAAATCACATTAGGATTCTCTTTTTAACCTGTTCCTTAAAACACTAGTGCTTAGGAAATCTATTGGAGGCAGAAGCAGTCAAGGGTAGCTTAGGGTTAGGGTTAGGGTTAGGGTGAGGGTTAGGGTATGGCTTAGGGTACGGGTTCGGGGAGGGGTTCGGGTAGGGCGTAGGGTATGGGTTAGGGTTAGGGTTAGGGTTAGTGTTAGGGTTAGGGCTCGGTTTAGGGTACGGGTTAGGATTAGGGTACGCGTTAGGGTTAGGGTAGGGGTTAGGGTTAGGGTACGCGTTAGGGTCGGGGTAGTTATTAAACCTATCACACTCTCTAGATACCCCTTAGCACATAAAGGAATATTATTTGGGGGTCCAGACATGGAGAAGAGTTTAGACACTAGGAGAAGATAAGGAACACACCCATTATCACGAAATCACATTAGGATTCTCTTTTTAACCTGTTCCTTAAAACACTAGTGCTTAGGAAATCTATTGGAGGCAGAAGCAGTCAAGGGTAGCTTAGGGTTAGGGTTAGGGTTAGGGTGAGGGTTAGGGTACGGCTTAGGGTATGGGTTCGGGGAGGGGTTCGGGTAGTGCGTAGGGTATGGGTTAGGGTTAGGGTTAGGGCTAGTGTTAGGGTTAGGGCTCGGTTCAGGGTACGGGTTAGGATTAGGGTACGCGTTAGGGTTCGGGTAGGGGTTAGGGTTAGGGTACGCGTTAGGGTGAGGGTAGTTATTAAACCTATCCCACTCTCTAGATACCCCTTAGCACGTAAAGGAATATTATTTGGGGGTCCAGCCATGGAGAAGAGTTTATACACGAGGAGAAGATAAGGAACACACCCATTATCAAGAAATCACATTAGGATTCTCTTTTTAACCTGTTCCTTAAAACACTAGTGCTTAGGAAATCTATTGGAGGCAGAAGCCGTCAAGGGTAGCTTAGGGTTAGGGTTAGGGTTAGGGTGAGGGTTAGGGTACGGTTTAGGGTACGGGTTCAGGGAGGGGTTCGGGTAGGTCGTAGGGTATGGGTTAGGGTTAGGGTTAGAGTTAGTGTTAGGGTTAGGGCTCGGTTTAGGGTACGGGTTAGGATTAGGGTACGCGCTAGTGTTAGGGTAGGGGTTAGGGTTAGGGTACGCGTTAGGGTGAGGGTAGTTATTAAACCTATCACACTCTCTAGATACCCCTTAGCACATAAAGGAATATTATTTGGGGGTCCAGCCATGGAGAAGAGATTAGACACGAGGAGAAGACAAGGAACACACCCATTATCAAGAAATCACATTAGGATTCTATTTTTAACATGTTCCTTAAAACACTAGTGCTTAGGAAATCTATTGGAGGCAGAAGCCGTCAAGGGTAGCTTAGGGTTAGGGTTAGGGTTAGGGTGAGGGTTAGGGTACGGCTTAGGTTACGGGTTCGGGGAGGGGTTCGGGTAGGGCGTAGGGTATGGGTTAGGGTTAGGGTTAGGGCTAGTGTTAGGGTTAGGGCTCGGTTTAGGGTACGGGTTAGGATTAGGGTATGCGTTAGGGTTAGGGTAGGGGTTAGGGTTAGTGTACGCGTTAGGGTGAGGGTAGTTATTAAACCTATCCCACTCTCTAGATACCCCTTAGCACGTACAGGAATATTATTGGGGGTCCAGCCATGGAGAAGAGTTTAGACACTAGGAGAAGATAAGGAACACACCCATTATCACGAAATCACATTAGGATTCTCTTTTTAACCTGTTCCTTAAAACACTAGTGCTTAGGAAATCTATTGGAGGCAGAAGCAGTCAAGGGTAGCTTAGGGTTAGTGTTAGGGTTAGGGTGAGGGTTAGGGTATGGCTTAGGGTATGGGTTCGGGGAGGGGTTCGGGTAGGGCGTAGGGTATGGGTTAGGGTTAGGGTTAGGGTTAGTGTTAGGGTTAGGGCTCGGTTTAGGGTACGGGTTAGGATTAGGGTACGCGTTAGGGTTAGGGCAGGGGTTAGGGTTAGGGTACGCGTTAGGGTGGGGGTAGTTATTAAACCTATCCCACTCTCTAGATACCCCTTAGCACGTAAAGGAATATTATTTGGGGCTCCAGCCATGGAGAAGAGTTTAGACACGAGGAGAAGATAAGGAACTCCCCCATTATCACGAAATCACATTAGGATTCTCTTTTTAACCTGTTCCTTAAAACACTAGTGCTTAAGAAATCTATTGGAGGCAGAAGCAGTCAAGGGTAGCTTAGGGTTAGGGTTAGGGTTAGGGTGAGGGTTAGGGTACGGCTTTGGGTACGGGTTCGGGGAGGGGTTCGGGTAGGCCGTAGGGTATGGGTTAGGGTTAGGGTTAGTGTTAGGGTTAGGGCTCGGTTTAGGGTACGGGTTAGGATTAGGGTACGCGTTAGTGTTAGGGTAGTGGTTAGAGTTAGGGTACGCTTTAGGGTGAGGGTAGTTATTAAACCTATCCCACTCTCTAGATAAACCTTAGCACGTAAAGGAATATTATTTGGGGGTCCAGCCATGGAGAAGAGTTTAGACACGAGGAGAAGATAAGGAACACACCCATTATCAAGAAATCACCATATGATTCTCTTTTTAAACTGTTCCTTAAAACACTAGTGCTTAGGAAATCTATTGGAGGCAGAAGCAGTCAAGGGTAGCTTAGGGTTAGGGTTAGGGTTAGGGTGAGGGTTAGGGTACGGCTTAGGGTACGGGTTCGGGGAGGGGTTCGGGTAGGGCGTAGGGTATGGGTTAGGGTTAGTGTTAGGGTTAGTGTTAGGGTTAGGGCTCGGTTTAGGGTACGGGTTAGGATTAGGGTACGCGTTAGGGTTAGGGTAGGGGTTAGGGTTAGGGTATGCGATAGGGTGAGGTTAGTTATTAAACCTATCCCACTCTCTAGATACCCCTTAGCACGTAAAGGAATATTATTTGGGGGTCCAGCCATGGAGAAGAGTTTAGACACTAGGAGAAGATAAGGAACACACCCATTATCAAGAAATCACATTAGGATTCTCTTTTTAACCTGTTCCTTAAAACACTACTGGTTAGGAAATCTATTGGAGGCAGAAGCCGTCAAGGGTAGCTTAGGGTTAGGGTTAGGGTTAGGGTGAGGGTTAGGGTACGGCTTACGATACGGGTACGGGGAGGGGTTCGGGTAGGGCGTAAGGTATGGGTTAGGGTTAGGGTTAGGGCTAGTGTTAGGGTTAGGGCTCGGTTTAGGGTACGGGTTAGGATTAGGGTATGCGTTAGGGTTAGGGTAGGGGTTAGGGTTAGGATACGCTTTAGGGTGAGGGTAGTTATTAAACCTATCCCACTCTCTAGATACCCCTTAGCACGTAAAGGAATATTATTTGGGGGTCCAGCCATGGAGAAGGGTTTAGACACTAGGAGAAGATAAGGAACACACCCATTATCAAGAAATCACAATATGATTCTCTTTTTAAACTGTTCCTTAAAACACTAGTGCTTAGGAAATCTATTGGAGGCAGAAGCAGTCAAGGGTAGCTTAGGGTTAGGGTTAGGGTTAGGGTGAGGGTTAGGGTACGGCTTAGGGTACGGGTTCGGGGAGGGTTTCGGGTAGGGCGTAGGGTATGGGTTAGGGTTAGGGTTAGGGTTAGTGTTAGGGTTAGGGCTCGGTTTAGGGTACGGGTTAGGATTAGGGTACTCGTTAGGGTTAGGGTAGCGGTTAGGGTTAGGGTACGCGTTAGGGTGAGGGTAGTTATTAAACCTATCACACTCTCTAGATACCCCTTAGCACGTAAAGGAATACTATTTGGGGGTCCAGCCATGGAGAAGAGTTTAGACACTAGGAGAAGTTAAGGAACACACCCATTATCACGAAATCACATTAGGATTCTCTTTTTAACCTGTTCCTTAAAACACTAGTGCTTAGGAAATCTATTGGAGGCAGAAGCAGTCAAGGGTAGCTTAGGGTTAGGGTTAGGCTTAGGGTGAGGGTTAGGGTACGGCTTAGGGTACGGGTTCGGGGAGGGGTTCGGGTAGGGCGTAGGGTATGGGTTAGGGTTAGGGTTAGGGCTAGTGTTAGGGTTGGGCTCGGTTTAGGGTACGGGTTAGGATTAGGGTACGCGTTAGGGTTAGGGTAGGGGTTAGGGTTAGGGTACGCGTTAGGGTGAGGGTAGTTATTAAACCTATCCCACTCTCTAGATACCCCTTAGCACGTAAAGGAATATTATTTGGGGGTCCAGCCATGGAGAAGAGTTTAGACACGAGGAGAAGATAAGGAACACACCCATTATCAAGAAATCACATTAGGATTCTCTTTTTAACCTGTTCCTTAAAACACTAGTGCTTAGGAAATCTATTGGAGGCAGAAGCCGTCAAGGGTAGCTTAGGGTTAGGGTTAGGGTTAGGGTGAGGGTTAGGGTACGGTTTAGGGTACGGGTTCAGGGAGGGGTTCGGGTAGGGCGTAGGGTATGGGTTAGGGTTAGGGTTAGAGTTAGTGTTAGGGTTAGGGCTCGGTTTAGTGTACGGGTTAGGATTAGGGTACGCGCTAGGGTTAGGGTAGGGGTTAGGGTTAGGGTACGCGTTAGGGTGAGGGTAGTTATTAAACCTATCACACTCTCTAGATACCCCTTAGCACATAAAGGAATATTATTTGGGGGTCCAGCCATGGAGAAGAGTTTAGACACGAGGAGAAGATAAGGAACACACCCATTATCAAGAAATCACATTAGGATTCTCTTTTTAAAATATTCCTTAAAACACTACTGCTTAGGAAATCTATTGGAGGCAGAAGCCGTCAAGGGTAGCTTAGGGTTAGGGTTAGGGTTAGGGTGAGGGTTAGGGTACGGCTTAGGGTACGGGTTCGGGGAGGGGTTCGGGTAGGGCGTAGGGTATGGGTTAGGGTTAGGGTTAGGGCTCGGTTTAGGGTACAGGTTAGGATTAGGGTACGCGTTAGGGTTAGGGTAGGGGTTAGGGTTAGTGTACGCGTTCGGGTGAGGGTAGTTATTAAACCTATCCCACTCTCTAGATACCCCTTAGCACGTACAGGAATATTATTGGGGGTCCAGCCATGGAGAAGAGTTTAGACACTAGGAGAAGATAGGGAACACTCCCATTATCACGAAATCACATTAGGATTCTCTTTTTAACCTGTTCCTTAAAACACTAGTGCTTAGGAAATCTATTGGAGGCAGAAGCAGTCAAGGGTAGCTTAGTGTTAGGGTTAGGGTTAGGGTGAGGGTTAGGGTATTGCTTAGGGTACGGGTTCGGGGAGGGGTTCGGGTAGGGCGTAGGGTATGTGTTAGGGTTAGGGTTAGGGTTAGTGTTAGGGTTAGGGCTCGGTTTAGGATACGGGTTAGGATTAGGGTACGCGTTAGGGTTAGGGTAGGGGTTAGGGTTAGGGTACGCGTTAGGGTGAGGGTAGTTATTAAACCTATCACACTCTCTAGATACCCCTTAGCACGTAAAGGAATACTATTTGGGGGTCCAGCCATGGAGAAGAGTTTAGACACTAGGAGAAGATAAGGAACACACCCATTATCACGAAATCACATTAGGATTCTCTTTTTAACCTGTTCCTTAAAACACTAGTGCTTAGGAAATCTATTGGAGGCAGAAGCAGTCAAGGGTAGCTTAGGGTTAGGGTTAGGGTTAGGGTGAGGGTTAGGGTACGGCTTAGGGTACGGGTTCGGGGAGGGGTTCGGGTAGGGCGTAGGGTATGGGTTAGGGTTAGGGTTAGGGCTAGTGTTAGGGTTAGGGCTCGGTTTAGGGTACGGGTTATGATTAGGGTACGCGTTAGGGTTAGGGTAGGGGTTAGGGTTAGGGTACGCGTTAGGGTGAGGGTAGTTATTAAACCTATCCCACTCTCTACATACCCCTTAGCACGTAAAGGAATATTATTTGGGGGTCCAGCCATGGAGAAGAGTTTAGACACGAGGAGAAGATAAGGAACACACCCATTATCAAGAAATCACATTAGGATTCTCTTTTTAACCTGTTCCTTAAAACACTAGTGCTTAGGAAATCTATTGGAGGCAGAAGCCGTCAAGGGTAGCTTAGGGTTAGGGTTAGGGTTAGGGTGAGGGTTAGGGTAAGGTTTAGGGTACGGGTTCAGGGAGGGGTTTGGGTAGGGCGTAGGGTATGGGTTAGGGTTAGGGTTAGAGTTAGTGTTAGGGTTAGGGCTCGGTTTAGGGTACGGGTTAGGATTAGGGTACGCGCTAGGGTTAGGGTAGGGGTTAGGGTTAGGGTACGCGTTAGGGTGAGGGTAGTTATTAAACCTATCACACTCTCTAGATACCCCTTAGCACATAAAGGAATATTATTTGGGGGTCCAGCCATGGAGAAGAGTTTAGACACGAGGAGAAGATAAGGAACACACCCATTATCAAGAAATCACATTAGGATTCTCTTTTTAAAATGTTCCTTAAAACACTAGTGCTTAGGAAATCTATTGGAGGCAGAAGCCGTCAAGGGTAGCTTAGGGTTAGGGTTAGGGTTAGGGTGAGGGTTAGGGTACGGCTTAGGGTACGGGTTCGGGGAGGGGTTC
Organism: Balaenoptera acutorostrata; assembly: GCF_949987535.1. Lineage (NCBI taxonomy): Eukaryota > Metazoa > Chordata > Mammalia > Artiodactyla > Balaenopteridae > Balaenoptera > Balaenoptera acutorostrata. The sequence continues at coordinate 168,488 of NW_026646793.1, read as the reverse complement.
GGGTAGGGCGTAGGGTATGGGTTAGGGTTAGGGTTAGGGCTCGGTTTAGGGTACAGGTTAGGATTAGGGTACGCGTTAGGGTTAGGGTAGGGGTTAGGGTTAGTGTACGCGTTCGGGTGAGGGTAGTTATTAAACCTCTCCCACTCTCTAGATACCCCTTAGCACGTACAGGAATATTATTGGGGGTCCAGCCATGGAGAAGAGTTTAGACACTAGGAGAAGATAAGGAACACTCCCATTATCACGAAATGACATTAGGATTCTCTTTTTAACCTGTTCCTTAAAACACTAGTGCTTAGGAATTCTATTGGAGGCAGAAGCAGTCAAGGGTAGCTTAGGGTTAGGGTTAGGGTTAGGGTGAGGGTTAGGGTATTGCTTAGGGTACGGGTTCGGGGAGGGGTTCGGGTAGGGCGTAGGGTATGTGTTAGGGTTAGGGTTAGGGTTAGTGTTAGGGTTAGGGCTCGGTTTAGGGTACGGGTTAGGATTAGGGTACGCGTTAGGGTTAGGGTAGGGGTTAGGGTTAGGGTACGCGTTAGGGTGGGGGTAGTTATTAAACCTATCACACTCTCTAGATACCCCTTAGCACGTAAAGAAATATTATTTGGGGGTCCAGCCATGGAGAAGAGTTTAGACACTAGGAGAAAATAAGGAACACACCCATTATCACGAAATCACATTAGGATTCTCTTTTTAACCTGTTCCTTAAAACACTAGTGCTTAGGAAATCTATTGGAGGCAGAAGCCGTCAAGGGTAGCTTAGGGTTAGGGTTAGGGTTAGGGTGAGGGTTAGGGTACGGGTTAGGGTACGGGTTCGGGGAGGGGTTCGGGTAGGGCGTAGGGTATGGGTTAGGGTTAGGGTTAGGGTTAGTGTTAGGGTTAGGGCTCGGTTTAGGGTACGGTTTAGGATTAGGGTACGCGTTAATGTTAGGGTAGGTGTTAGGGTTAGGGTACGCGATAGGGTGAGGTTAGTTATTAAACCTATCCCACTCTCTAGATACCCCTTAGTACGTAAAGGAATATTATTTGGGGGTCCAGCCATGGCGAAGAGTTTAGACACGAGGAGAAGATAAGGAACACACCCATTATCAAGAAATCACATTAGGATTCTCTTTTTAACCTGTTCCTTAAAACACTAGTGCTTAGGAAATCTATTGGAGGCAGAAGCCGTCAAGGGTAGCTTAGGGTTAGGGTTAGGGTTAGGGTGAGGGTTAGGGTACGGTTTAGGGTACGGGTTCAGGGAGGGGTTCGGGTAGGGCGTAGGGTATGGGTTAGGGTTAGGGTTAGAGTTAGTGTTAGGGTTAGGGCTCGGTTTAGGGTACGGGTTAGGATTAGGGTACGCGCTAGGGTTAGGGTAGGGGTTAGGGTTAAGGTACGCGTTAGTGTGAGGGTAGTTATTAAACCTATCACACTCTCTAGATACCCCTTAGCACATAAAGGAATATTATTTGGGGGTCCAGCCATGGAGAAGAGTTTAGACACGAGGAGAAGATAAGGAACACACCCATTATCAAGAAATCACATTAGGATTCTCTTTTTAAAATGTTCCTTAAAACACTAGTGCTTAGGAAATCTATTGGAGGCAGAAGCCGTCAAGGGTAGCTTAGGGTTAGGGTTAGGGTTAGGGTGAGGGTTAGGGTACGGCTTAGGGTACGGGTTCGGGGAGGGGTTCGGGTAGGGCGTAGGGTATGGGTTACGGTTAGGGTTAGGGTTAGTGTTAGGGTTAGGGCTCGGTTTAGGGTACGGGTTAGGATTAGGGAACGCGTTAGGGTTAGGGTAGGGGTTAGGGTTAGGGTACGTGTTAGGGTGACGGTAGTTATTAAACCTATCACACTCTCTAGATACCCCTTAGCACGTAAAGGAATATTATTTGGGCGTCCAGCCATGGAGAAGAGTTTAGACACGAGGAGAAGATAAGGAACACACCCATTATCAAGAAATCACATTAGGATTCTCTTTTTAACCTGTTCCTTTAAACACTAGTGCTTAGGAAATCTATTGGAGGCAGAAGCAGTCAAGGGTAGCTTAGGGTTAGGGTTAGGGTTAGGGTGAGGGATAGGGTATGGCTTAGGGTACGGGTTCGGGGAGGGGTTCGGGTAGGGCGTAGGGTATGGGTTAGGGTTAGGGTTAGGGCTAGTGTTAGGGTTAGGGCTCGGTATAGGGTACGGGTTAGGATTAGGGTATGCGTTAGGGTTAGGGTAGGGGTTAGGGTTAGGGTACGCGTTAGGGTGAGGGTAGTTATTAAACCTATCCCACTCTCTAGATACCCCTTAGCATGTAAAGGAATATTATTTGGGGGTCCAGCCATGGAGAAGAGTTTAGACACGAGGAGAAGATAAGGAACATACCCATTATCAAGAAATCACATTAGGATTCTCTTTTTAACCTGTTCCTTAAATCACTAGTGCTTAGGAAATCTATTGGAGGCAGAAGCCGTCAAGTGTAGCTTAGGGTTAGGGTTAGGGTTAGGGTGAGGGTTAGGGTACGGCTTAGGGTACGGGTTCGGGGAGGGGTTCGGGTAGGGCGTAGGGTATGGGTTAGGGTTAGGGTTAGGGTTAGTGTTAGGGTTAGGGCTCGGTTTAGGGTACGGGTTAGGATTAGGGTACGCGTTAATGTTAGGGTAGGTGTTAGGGTTAGGGTACGCGATAGGGTGAGGTTAGTTATTAAACCTATCCCACTCTCTAGATACCCCTTAGTACGTAAAGGAATATTATTTGGGTGTCCAGCCATGGAGAAGAGTTTAGACACGAGGAGAAGATAAGGAACACACCCTTTATCAAGAAATCACATTAGGATTCTCTTTTTAACCTGTTCCTTAAAACACTAGTGCTTAGGAAATCTATTGGAGGCAGAAGCCGTCAAGGGTAGCTTAGGGTTAGGGTTAGGGTTAGGGTGAGGGTTCGGGTACGGTTTAGGGTACGGGTTCAGGGAGGGGTTCGGGTAGGGCGTAGGGTATGGGTTAGGGTTAGGGTTAGAGTTAGTGTTAGGGTTAGGGCTCGGTTTAGGGTACGGGTTAGGATTAGGGTACGGGTTAGGATTAGGGTACGCGCTAGGGTTAGGGTAGGGGTTAGGGTTAGGGTACGCGTTAGGGTGAGGGTAGTTATTAAACCTATCACACTCTCTAGATACCCCTTAGCACATAAAGGAATATTATTTGGGGGTCCAGCCATGGAGAAGAGTTTAGACACGAGGAGAAGATAAGGAACACACCCATTATCAAGAAATCACATTAGGATTCTCTTTTTAAAATGTTCCTTAAAACACTAGTGCTTAGGAAATCTATTGGAGGCAGAAGCCGTCAAGGGTAGCTTAGGGTTAGGGTTAGGGTTAGGGTGAGGGTTAGGGTACGGCTTAGGGTACGGGTTCGGGGAGGGGTTCGGGTAGGGCGTAGGGTATGGGTTAGGGTTAGGGTTAGGGCTCAGTTTAGGGTACAGGTTAGGATTAGGGTACGCGTTAGGGTTAGGGTAGGGGTTAGGGTTAGTGTACGCGTTCGGGTGAGGGTAGTTATTAAACCTATCCCACTCTCTAGATACCCCTTAGCACGTACAGGAATATTATTGGGGGTCCAGCCATGGAGAAGAGTTTAGACACTAGGAGAAGATAAGGAACACTCCCATTATCACGAAATCACATTAGGATTCTCTTTTAACCTGTTCCTTAAAACACTAGTGCTTAGGAAATCTATTGGAGGCAGAAGCAGTCAAGGGTAGCTTAGGGTTAGGGTTAGGGTTAGGGTGAGGGTTAGGGTATTGCTTAGGGTACGGGTTCGGGGAGGGGTTCGGGTAGGGCGTAGGGTATGTGTTAGGGTTAGGGTTAGGGTTAGTGTTAGGGTTAGGGCTCGGTTTAGGGTACGGGTTAGGATTAGGGTACGCGTTAGGGTTAGGGTAGGGGTTAGGGTTAGGGTACGCGTTAGGGTGGGGGTAGTTATTAAACCTATCACACTCTCTAGATACCCCTTAGCACGTAAAGGAATATTATTTGGGGGTCCAGCCATGGAGAAGAGTTTAGACACTAGGAGAAAATAAGGAACACACCCATTATCACGAAATCACATTAGGATTCTCTTTTTAACCTGTTCCTTAAAACACTAGTGCTTAGGAAATCTATTGGAGGCAGAAGCCGTCAAGGGTAGCTTAGGGTTAGGGTTAGGGTTAGGGTGAGGGTTAGGGTACGGCTTAGGGTACGGGTTCGGGGAGGGGTTCGGGTAGGGCGTAGGGTATGGGTTAGGGTTAGGGTTAGGGTTAGTGTTAGGGTTAGGGCTCGGTTTAGGGTACCGGGTTAGGATTAGGGTACGCGTTAATGCTAGGGTAGGTGTTAGGGTTAGGGTACGCGATAGGGTGAGGTTAGTTATTAAACCTATCCCACTCTCTAGATACCCCTTAGTACGTAAAGGAATATTATTTGGGGGTCCAGCCATGGAGAAGAGTTTAGACACGAGGAGAAGATAAGGAACACACCCATTATCAAGAAATCACATTAGGATTCTCTTTTTAACCTGTTCCTTAAAACACTAGTGCTTAGGAAATCTATTGGAGGCAGAAGCAGTCAAGGGTAGCTTAGGGTTAGGGTTAGGGTTAGGGTGAGGGATAGGGTATGGCTTAGGGTACGGGTTCGGGGAGGGGTTCGGGTAGGGCGTAGGGTATGTGTTAGGGTTAGGGTTAGGGTTAGTGTTAGGGTTAGGGCTCGGTTTAGGGTACGGGTTAGGATTAGGGTACGCGTTAGGGTTAGGGTAGGGGTTAGGGTTAGGGTACGCGTTAGGGTGGGGGTAGTTATTAAACCTATCACACTCTCTAGATACCCCTTAGCACGTAAAGGAATATTATTTGGGGGTCCAGCCATGGAGAAGAGTTTAGACACTAGGAGAAAATAAGGAACACACCCATTATCACGAAATCACATTAGGATTCTCTTTTTAACCTGTTCCTTAAAACACTAGTGCTTAGGAAATCTATTGGAGGCAGAAGCCGTCAAGGGTAGCTTAGGGTTAGGGTTAGGGTTAGGGTGAGGGTTAGGGTACGGCTTAGGGTACGGGTTCGGGGAGGGGTTCGGGTAGGGCGTAGGGTATGGGTTAGGGTTAGGGTTAGGGTTAGTGTTAGGGTTAGGGCTCGGTTTAGGGTACGGGTTAGGATTAGGGTACGCGTTAATGCTAGGGTAGGTGTTAGGGTTAGGGTACGCGATAGGGTGAGGTTAGTTATTAAACCTATCCCACTCTCTAGATACCCCTTAGTACGTAAAGGAATATTATTTGGGGGTCCAGCCATGGAGAAGAGTTTAGACACGAGGAGAAGATAAGGAACACACCCATTATCAAGAAATCACATTAGGATTCTCTTTTTAACCTGTTCCTTAAAACACTAGTGCTTAGGAAATCTATTGGAGGCAGAAGCAGTCAAGGGTAGCTTAGGGTTAGGGTTAGGGTTAGGGTGAGGGATAGGGTATGGCTTAGGGTACGGGTTCGGGGAGGGGTTCGGGTAGGGCGTAGGGTATGGGTTAGGGTTAGGGTTAGGGCTAGTGTTAGGGTTAGGGCTCGGTTTAGTGTACGGGTTAGGATTAGGGTATGCGTTAGGGTTAGGGTAGGGGTTAGGGTTAGGGTACGCGTTAGGGTGAGGGTAGTTATTAAACCTATCCCACTCTCTAGATACCCCTTAGCATGTAAAGGAATATTATTTGGGGGTCCAGCCATGGAGAAGAGTTTAGACACGAGGAGAAGATAAGGAACACACCCATTATCAAGAAATCACATTAGGATTCTCTTTTTAACCTGTTCCTTAAATCACTAGTGCTTAGGAAATCTATTGGAGGCAGAAGCCGTCAAGGGTAGCTTAGGGTTAGGGTTAGGGTTAGGGTGAGGGTTAGGGTACGGCTTAGGGTACGGGTTCGGGGAGGGGTTCGGGTAGGGCGTAGGGTATGGGTTAGGGTTAGGGTTAGGGTTAGTGTTAGGGTTAGGGCTCGGTTTAGGGTACGGGTTAGGATTAGGGTACGCGTTAATGTTAGGGTAGGTGTTAGGGTTAGGGTACGCGATAGGGTGAGGTTAGTTATTAAACCTATCCCACTCTCTAGATACCCCTTAGTACGTAAAGGAATATTATTTGGGTGTCCAGCCATGGAGAAGAGTTTAGACACGAGGAGAAGATAAGGAACACACCCATTATCAAGAAATCACATTAGGATTCTCTTTTTAACCTGTTCCTTAAAACACTAGTGCTTAGGAAATCTATTGGAGGCAGAAGCCGTCAAGGGTAGCTTAGGGTTAGGGTTAGGTTTAGGGTGAGGGTTCGGGTACCGTTTAGGGTACGGGTTCAGGGAGGGGTTCGGGTAGGGCGTAGGGTATGGGTTAGGGTTAGGGTTAGAGTTAGTGTTAGGGTTAGGGCTCGGTTTAGGGTACGGGTTAGGATTAGGGTACGGGTTAGGATTAGGGTACGCGCTAGGGTTAGGGTAGGGGTTAGGGTTAGGGTACGCGTTAGGGTGAGGGTAGTTATTAAACCTATCACACTCTCTAGATACCCCTTAGCACATAAAGGAATATTATTTGGGGGTCCAGCCATGGAGAAGAGTTTAGACACGAGGAGAAGATAAGGAACACACCCATTATCAAGAAATCACATTAGGATTCTCTTTTTAAAATGTTCCTTAAAACACTAGTGCTTAGGAAATCTATTGGAGGCAGAAGCAGTCAAGGGTAGCTTAGGGTTAGGGTTAGGGTTAGGGTGAGGGTTAGGGTACGGCTTAGGGTACGGGTTCGGGGAGGGGTTCGGGTAGGGCGTAGGGTATGGGTTAGGGTTAGGGTTAGGGCTCAGTTTAGGGTACAGGTTAGGATTAGGGTACGCGTTAGGGTTAGGGTAGGGGTTAGGGTTAGTGTACGCGTTCGGGTGAGGGTAGTTATTAAACCTATCCCACTCTCTAGATACCCCTTAGCACGTACAGGAATATTATTGGGGGTCCAGCCATGGAGAAGAGTTTAGACACTAGGAGAAGATAAGGAACACTCCCATTATCACGAAATCACATTAGGATTCTCTTTTTAACCTGTTCCTTAAAACACTAGTGCTTAGGAAATCTATTGGAGGCAGAAGCAGTCAAGGGTAGCTTAGGGTTAGGGTTAGGGTTAGGGTGAGGGTTAGGGTATTGCTTAGGGTACGGGTTCGGGGAGGGGTTCGGGTAGGGCGTAGGGTATGTGTTAGGGTTAGGGTTAGGGTTAGTGTTAGGGTTGGGGCTCGGTTTAGGGTACGGGTTAGGATTAGGGTACGCGTTAGGGTTAGGGTAGGGGTTAGGGTTAGGGTACGCGTTAGGGTGGGGGTAGTTATTAAACCTATCACACTCTCTAGATACCCCTTAGCACGTAAAGGAATATTATTTGGGGGTCCAGCCATGGAGAAGAGTTTAGACACTAGGAGAAAATAAGGAACACACCCATTATCACGAAATCACATTAGGATTCTCTTTTTAACCTGTTCCTTAAAACACTAGTGCTTAGGAAATCTATTGGAGGCAGAAGCCGTCAAGGGTAGCTTAGGGTTAGGGTTAGGGTTAGGGTGAGGGTTAGGGTACGGCTTAGGGTACGGGTTCGGGGAGGGGTTCGGGTAGCGCGTAGGGTATGGGTTAGGGTTAGGGTTAGGGTTAGTGTTAGGGTTAGGGCTCGGTTTAGGGTACGGGTTAGGATTAGGGTACGCGTTAATGCTAGGGTAGGTGTTAGGGTTAGGGTACGCGATAGGGTGAGGTTAGTTATTAAACCTATCCCACTCTCTAGATACCCCTTAGTACGTAAAGGAATATTATTTGGGGGTCCAGCCATGGAGAAGAGTTTAGACACGAGGAGAAGATAAGGAACACACCCATTATCAAGAAATCACATTAGGATTCTCTTTTTAACCTGTTCCTTAAAACACTAGTGCTTAGGAAATCTATTGGAGGCAGAAGCCGTCAAGGGTAGCTTAGGGTTAGGGTTAGGGTTAGGGTGAGGGTTAGGGTACGGTTTAGGGTACGGGTTCAGGGAGGGGTTCGGGTAGGGCGTAGGGTATGGGTTAGGGTTAGGGTTAGAGTTAGTGTTAGGGTTAGGTCTCGGTTTAGGGTACGGGCTAGGGTTAGGGTAGCGGTTAGGGTTAGGGTATGCGTTAGGGTGAGGGTAGTTATTAAACCTATCCCACTCTCTAGATACCCCTTAGCACGTATAGGAATATTATTTGGGGGTCCAGCCATGGAGAAGAGTTTAGACACGAGGAGAAGATAAGGAACACACCCATTATCAAGAAATCACATTAGGATTCTCTTTTTAACATGTTCCTTAAAACACTAGTGCTTAGGAAATCTATTGGAGGCAGAAGCCGTCAAGGGTAGCTTAGGGTTAGGGTAAGGGTTAGGGTGAGGGTTAGGGTACGGCTTAGGGTACGGGTTCGGGGAGGGGTTCGGGTAGGGCGTAGGGTATGGGTTAGGGTTAGGGTTAGGGCTCGGTTTAGGGTACAGGTTAGGATTAGGGTACGCGTTAGGGTTAGGGTAGGGGTTAGGGTTAGTGTACGCGTTCGGGTGAGGGTAGTTATTAAACCTATACCACTCTCTAGATACCCCTTAGCACGTACACTAATATTATTGGGGGTCCAGCCATGGAGAAGAGTTTAGACACTAGGAGAAGATAAGGAACACTCCCATTATCACGAAATCACATTAGGATTCTCTTTTTAACCTGTTCCTTAAAACACTAGTGCTTAGGAAATCTATTGGAGGCAGAAGCAGTCAAGGGTAGCTTAGGGTTAGGGTTAGGGTTAGGGTGAGGGTTAGGGTATGGCTTAGGGTACGGGTTCGGGGAGGGGTTCGGGTAGGGCGTAGGGTATGTGTTAGGGTTAGGGTTAGGGTTTGTGTTAGGGTTAGGGCTCGGTTTAGGGTACGGGTTAGGATTAGGGAACGCGTTAGGGTTAGTGTAGGGGTTAGGGTTAGGGTACGTGTTAGGGTGACGGTAGTTATTAAACCTATCACAATCTCTAGATACCCCTTAGCACGTAAAGGAATATTATTTGGGCGTCCAGCCATGGAGAAGGGTCTAGACACTAGGAGAAGATAAGGAACACACCCATTATCAAGAAATCACAATATGATTCTCTTTTTAAACTGTTACTTAAAACACTAGTGCTTAGGAAATCTATTGGAGGCAGAAGCAGTCAAGGGTAGCTTAGGGTTAGGGTTAGGGTTAGGGTGAGGGATAGGGTATGGCTTAGGGTACGGGTTCGGGGAGGGGTTCGGGTAGGGCGTAGGGTATGGGTTAGGGTTAGGGTTAGGGCTAGTGTTAGGGTTAGGGCTCGGTTTAGGGTACGGGTTAGGATTAGGGTATGCGTTAGGGTTAGGGTAGGGGTTAGGGTTAGGGTACGCGTTAGGGTGAGGGTAGTTATTAAACCTATCCCACTCTCTAGATACCCCTTAGCATGTAAAGGAATATTATTTGGGGGTCCAGCCATGGAGAAGAGTTTACACACGAGGAGAAGATAAGGAACACACCCATTATCAAGAAATCACATTAGGATTCTCTTTTTAACCTGTTCCTTAAATCACTAGTGCTTAGGAAATCTATTGGAGGCAGAAGCCGTCAAGGGTAGCTTAGTGTTAGGGTTAGGGTTAGGGTGAGGGTTAGGGTACGGTTTAGGGTACGGGTTCAGGGAGGGGTTCGTGTAGGGCGTAGGGTATGGGTTAGGGTTAGGGTTAGGGCTCGGTTTAGGGTACAGGTTAGGATTAGGGTACACGTTAGGGTTAGGGTAGGGGTTAGGGTTAGGGTACGCGTTAGGGTGGGGGTAGTTATTAAACCTATCACACTCTCTAGATACCCCTTAGCACGTAAAGGAATATTATTTGGGGGTCCAGCCATGGAGAAGAGTTTAGACACTAGGAGAAAATAAGGAACACACCCATTATCACGAAATCACATTAGGATTCTCTTTTTAACCTGTTCCTTAAAACATTAGTGCTTAGGAAATCTATTGGAGGCAGAAGCCGTCAAGGGTAGCTTAGGGTTAGGGTTAGGGTTAGGGTGAGGGTTAGGGTACGGCTTAGGGTACGGGTTCGGGGAGGGGTTCGGGTAGGGCATAGGGTATGGGTTAGGGTTAGGGTTAGGGTTAGTGTTAGGGTTAGGGCTCGGTTTAGGGTACGGGTTAGGATTAGGTTACGCGTTAATGTTAGGGTAGGTGTTAGGGTTAGGGTACGCGATAGGGTGAGGTTAGTTATTAAACCTATCCCACTCTCTAGATACCCCTTAGCACGTACAGGAATATTATTGGGGGTCCAGCCATGGAGAAGAGTTTAGACACTAGGAGAAGATAAGGAACACACCCATTATCACGATATCACATTAGGATTCTCTTTTTAACCTGTTCCTTAAAACACTAGTGCTTAGGAAATCTATTGGATTCAGAAGCAGTCAAGGGTAGCTTAGGGTTAGGGTTAGGGTTAGGGTGAGGGTTAGGGTACGGCTTAGGGTACGGGTTCGGGGAGGGGTTCGGGTAGGGCGTAGGGTATGGGTTAGGGTTAGGGTTAGGGCTCAGTTTAGGGTACAGGTTAGGATTAGGGTACGCGTTAGGGTTAGGGTAGGGGTTAGGGTTAGTGTACGCGTTCGGGTGAGGGTAGTTATTAAACCTATCCCACTCTCTAGATACCCCTTAGCACGTACAGGAATATTATTGGGGGTCCAGCCATGGAGAAGAGTTTAGACACTAGGAGAAGATAAGGAACACTCCCATTATCACGAAATCACATTAGGATTCTCTTTTTAACCTGTTCCTTAAAACACTAGTGCTTAGGAAATCTATTGGAGGCAGAAGCAGTCAAGGGTAGCTTAGGGTTAGGGTTAGGGTTAGGGTGAGGGTTAGGGTATTGCTTAGGGTACGGGTTCGGGGAGGGGTTCGGGTAGGGCGTAGGGTATGTGTTAGGGTTAGGGTTAGGGTTAGTGTTAGGGTTAGGGCTCGGTTTAGGGTACGGGTTAGGATTAGGGTACGCGTTAGGGTTAGGGTAGGGGTTAGGGTTAGGGTACGCGTTAGGGTGGGGGTAGTTATTAAACCTATCACACTCTCTAGATACCCCTTAGCACGTAAAGGAATATTATTTGGGGGTCCAGCCATGGAGAAGAGTTTAGACACTAGGAGAAAATAAGGAACACACCCATTATCACGAAATCACATTAGGATTCTCTTTTTAACCTGTTCCTTAAAACACTAGTGCTTAGGAAATCTATTGGAGGCAGAAGCCGTCAAGGGTAGCTTAGGGTTAGGGTTAGGGTTAGGGTGAGGGTTAGGGTACGGCTTAGGGTACGGGTTCGGGGAGGGGTTCGGGTAGCGCGTAGGGTATGGGTTAGGGTTAGGGTTAGGGTTCGTGTTAGGGTTAGGGCTCGGTTTAGGGTACGGGTTAGGATTAGGGTACGCGTTAATGCTAGGGTAGGTGTTAGGGTTAGGGTACGCGATAGGGTGAGGTTAGTTATTAAACCTATCCCACTCTCTAGATACCCCTTAGTACGTAAAGGAATATTATTTGGGGGTCCAGCCATGGAGAAGAGTTTAGACACGAGGAGAAGATAAGGAACACACCCATTATCAAGAAATCACATTAGGATTCTCTTTTTAACCTGTTCCTTAAAACACTAGTGCTTAGGAAATCTATTGGAGGCAGAAGCCGTCAAGGGTAGCTTAGGGTTAGGGTTAGGGTTAGGGTGAGGGTTAGGGTACGGTTTAGGGTACGGGTTCAGGGAGGGGTTCGGGTAGGGCGTAGGGTATGGGTTAGGGTTAGGGTTAGAGTTAGTGTTAGGGTTAGGTCTCGGTTTAGGGTACGGGCTAGGGTTAGGGTAGCGGTTAGGGTTAGGGTACGCCTTAGGGTGAGGGTAGTTATTAAACCTATCCCACTCTCTAGATACCCCTTAGCACGTATAGGAATATTATTTGGGGGTCCAGCCATGGAGAAGAGTTTAGACACGAGGAGAAGATAAGGAACACACCCATTATTAAGAAATCACATTAGGATTCTCTTTTTAACATGTTCCTTAAAACACTAGTGCTTAGGAAATCTATTGGAGGCAGAAGCCGTCAAGGGTAGCTTAGGGTTAGGGTAAGGGTTAGGGTGAGGGTTAGGGTACGGCTTAGGGTACGGGTTCGGGGAGGGGTTCGGGTAGGGCGTAGGGTATGGGTTAGGGTTAGGGTTAGGGCTCGGTTTAGGGTACAGGTTAGGATTAGGGTACGCGTTAGGGTTAGGGTAGGGGTTAGGGTTAGTGTACGCGTTCGGGTGAGGGTAGTTATTAAACCTATCCCACTCTCTAGATACCCCTTAGCACGTACACTAATATTATTGGGGGTCCAGCCATGGAGAAGAGTTTAGACACTAGGAGAAGATAAGGAACACTCTCATTATCACGAAATCACATTAGGATTCTCTTTTTAACCTGTTCCTTAAAACACTAGTGCTTAGGAAATCTATTGGAGGCAGAAGCAGTCAAGGGTAGCTTAGGGTTAGGGTTAGGGTTAGGGTGAGGGTTAGGGTATGGCTTAGGGTACGGGTTCGGGGAGGGGTTCGGGTAGGGCGTAGGGTATGTGTTAGGGTTAGGGTTAGGGTTTGTGTTAGGGTTAGGGCTCGGTTTAGGGTACGGGTTAGGATTAGGGAACGCGTTAGGGTTAGTGTAGGGGTTAGGGTTAGGGTACGTGTTAGGGTGACGGTAGTTATTAAACCTATCACAATCTCTAGATACCCCTTAGCACGTAAAGGAATATTATTTGGGCGTCCAGCCATGGAGAAGGGTCTAGACACTAGGAGAAGATAAGGAACACACCCATTATCAAGAAATCACAATATGATTCTCTTTTTAAACTGTTCCTTAAAACACTAGTGCTTAGGAAATCTATTGGAGGCAGAAGCAGTCAAGGGTAGCTTAGGGTTAGGGTTAGGTTTAGGGTGAGGGATAGGGTATGGCTTAGGGTACGGGTTCGGGGAGGGGTTCGGGTAGGGCGTAGGGTATGGGTTAGGGTTAGGGTTAGGGCTAGTGTTAGGGTTAGGGCTCGGTTTAGGGTACGGGTTAGGATTAGGGTATGCGTTAGGGTTAGGGTAGGGGTTAGGGTTAGGGTACGCGTTAGGGTGAGGGTAGTTATTAAACCTATCCCACTCTCTAGATACCCCTTAGCATGTAAAGGAATATTATTTGGGGGTCCAGCCATGGAGAAGAGTTTACACACGAGGAGAAGATAAGGAACACACCCATTATCAAGAAATCACATTAGGATTCTCTTTTTAACCTGTTCCTTAAATCACTAGTGCTTAGGAAATCTATTGGAGGCAGAAGCCGTCAAGGGTAGCTTAGTGTTAGGGTTAGGGTTAGGGTGAGGGTTAGGGTACGGTTTAGGGTACGGGTTCAGGGAGGGGTTCGTGTAGGGCGTAGGGTATGGGTTAGGGTTAGGGTTAGGGCTCGGTTTAGGGTACAGGTTAGGATTAGGGTACACGTTAGGGTTAGGGTAGGGGTTAGGGTTAGGGTACGCGTTAGGGTCAGGGTAGTTATTAAACCTATCACACTCTCTAGATACCCCTTAGCACGTAAAGGAATATTATTTGGGGGTCCAGCCATGGAGAAGAGTTTAGACACTAGGAGAAAATAAGGAACACACCCATTATCACGAAATCACATTAGGATTCTCTTTTTAACCTGTTCCTTAAAACACTAGTGCTTAGGAAATCTATTGGAGGCAGAAGCAGTCAAGGGTAGCTTAGGGTTAGGGTTAGGGTTAGGGTGAGGGTTAGGGTACGGCTTAGGGTACGGGTTCGGGGAGGGGTTCGGGTAGGGCGTAGGGTATGGGTTAGGGTTAGGGTTAGGGTTAGTGTTAGGGTTAGTGCTCGGTTTAGGGTACGGGTTAGGATTAGGGTACGCGTTAATGTTAGGGTAGGTGTTAGGGTTAGGGTACGCGATAGGGTGAGGTTAGTTATTAAACCTATCCCACTCTCTAGATACCCCTTAGCACGTACAGGAATATTATTGGGGGTCCAGCCATGGAGAAGAGTTTAGACACTAGGAGAAGATAAGGAACACTCCCATTATCACGAAATCACATTAGGATTCTCTTTTTAACCTGTTCCTTAAAACACTAGTGCTTAGGAAATCTATTGGAGGCAGAAGCAGTCAAGGGTAGCTTAGGGTTAGGGTTAGGGTTAGGGTGAGGGTTAGGGTATGGCTTAGGGTACGGGTTCGGGGAGGGGTTCGGGTAGGGCGTAGGGTATGTGTTAGGGTTAGGGTTAGGGTTAGTGTTAGGGTTAGGGCTCGGTTTAGGGTACGGGTTAGGATTAGGGTACGCGTTAGGGTTAGGGTAGGGGTTAGGGTTAGGGTACGTGTTAGGGTGGGGGTAGTTATTAAACCTATCACACTCTCTAGATACCACTTAGCACGTAAAGGAATATTATTTGGGGGTCCAGCCATGGAGAAGAGTTTAGACACAAGGAGAAGATAAGGAACACACCCATTATAAAGAAATCACATTAGGATTCTCTTTTTAACATGTTCCTTAAAACACTAGTGCTTAGGAAATCTATTGGAGGCAGAAGCCGTCAAGGGTAGCTTAGGGTTAGGGTTAGGGTTAGGGTGAGGGTTAGGGTACGGCTTAGGGTACGGGTTCGGGGAGGGGTTCGGGTAGGGCGTAGGGTATGGGTTAGGGTTAGGGTTAGGGCTCGGTTTAGGGTACAGGTTAGGATTAGGGTACGCGTTAGGGTTAGGGTAGGGGTTAGGGTTAGTGTACGCGTTCGGGTGAGGGTAGTTATTAAACCTATCCCACTCTCTAGATACCCCTTAGCACGTACACTAATATTATTGGGGGTCCAGCCATGGAGAAGAGTTTAGACACTAGGAGAAGATAAGGAACACTCTCATTATCACGAAATCACATTAGGATTCTCTTTTTAACCTGTTCCTTAAAACACTAGTGCTTAGGAAATCTATTGGAGGCAGAAGCAGTCAAGGGTAGCTTAGGGTTAGGGTTAGGGTTAGGGTGAGGGTTAGGGTATGGCTTAGGGTACGGGTTCGGGGAGGGGTTCGGGTAGGGCGTAGGGTATGTGTTAGGGTTAGGGTTAGGGTTTGTGTTAGGGTTAGGGCTCGGTTTAGGGTACGGGTTAGGATTAGGGAACGCGTTAGGGTTAGTGTAGGGGTTAGGGTTAGGGTACGTGTTAGGGTGACGGTAGTTATTAAACCTATCACAATCTCTAGATACCCCTTAGCACGTAAAGGAATATTATTTGGGCGTCCAGCCATGGAGAAGGGTCTAGACACTAGGAGAAGATAAGGAACACACCCATTATCAAGAAATCACAATATGATTCTCTTTTTAAACTGTTCCTTAAAACACTAGTGCTTAGGAAATCTATTGGAGGCAGAAGCAGTCAAGGGTAGCTTAGGGTTAGGGTTAGGTTTAGGGTGAGGGATAGGGTATGGCTTAGGGTACGGGTTCGGGGAGGGGTTCGGGTAGGGCGTAGGGTATGGGTTAGGGTTAGGGTTAGGGCTAGTGTTTGGGTTAGGGCTCGGTTTAGGGTACGGGTTAGGATTAGGGTATGCGTTAGGGTTAGGGTAGGGGTTAGGGTTAGGGTACGCGTTAGGGTGAGGGTAGTTATTAAACCTATCCCACTCTCTAGATACCCCTTAGCATGTAAAGGAATATTATTTGGGGGTCCAGCCATGGAGAAGAGTTTACACACGAGGAGAAGATAAGGAACACACCCATTATCAAGAAATCACATTAGGATTCTCTTTTTAACCTGTTCCTTAAATCACTAGTGCTTAGGAAATCTATTGGAGGCAGAAGCCGTCAAGGGTAGCTTAGTGTTAGGGTTAGGGTTAGGGTGAGGGTTAGGGTACGGTTTAGGGTACGGGTTCAGGGAGGGGTTCGTGTAGGGGCGTAGGGTATGGGTTAGGGTTAGGGTTAGGGCTCGGTTTAGGGTACAGGTTAGGATTAGGGTACACGTTAGGGTTAGGGTAGGGGTTAGGGTTAGGGTACGCGTTAGGGTCAGGGTAGTTATTAAACCTATCACACTCTCTAGATACCCCTTAGCACGTAAAGGAATATTATTTGGGGGTCCAGCCATGGAGAAGAGTTTAGACACTAGGAGAAAATAAGGAACACACCCATTATCACGAAATCACATTAGGATTCTCTTTTTAACCTGTTCCTTAAAACACTAGTGCTTAGGAAATCTATTGGAGGCAGAAGCAGTCAAGGGTAGCTTAGGGTTAGGGTTAGGGTTAGGGTGAGGGTTAGGGTACGGCTTAGGGTACGGGTTCGGGGAGGGGTTCGGGTAGGGCGTAGGGTATGGGTTAGGGTTAGGGTTAGGGTTAGTGTTAGGGTTAGTGCTCGGTTTAGGGTACGGGTTAGGATTAGGGTACGCGTTAATGTTAGGGTAGGTGTTAGGGTTAGGGTACGCGATAGGGTGAGGTTAGTTATTAAACCTATCCCACTCTCTAGATACCCCTTAGCACGTACAGGAATATTATTGGGGGTCCAGCCATGGAGAAGAGTTTAGACACTAGGAGAAGATAAGGAACACTCCCATTATCACGAAATCACATTAGGATTCTCTTTTTAACCTGTTCCTTAAAACACTAGTGCTTAGGAAATCTATTGGAGGCAGAAGCAGTCAAGGGTAGCTTAGGGTTAGGGTTAGGGTTAGGGTGAGGGTTAGGGTATGGCTTAGGGTACGGGTTCGGGGAGGGGTTCGGGTAGGGCGTAGGGTATGTGTTAGGGTTAGGGTTAGGGTTAGTGTTAGGGTTAGGGCTCGGTTTAGGGTACGGGTTAGGATTAGGGTACGCGTTAGGGTTAGGGTAGGGGTTAGGGTTAGGGTACGTGTTAGGGTGGGGGTAGTTATTAAACCTATCACACTCTCTAGATACCACTTAGCACGTAAAGGAATATTATTTGGGGGTCCAGCCATGGAGAAGAGTTTAGACACAAGGAGAAGATAAGGAACACACCCATTATAAAGAAATCACATTAGGATTCTCTTTTTAACATGTTCCTTAAAACACTAGTGCTTAGGAAATCTATTGGAGGCAGAAGCCGTCAAGGGTAGCTTAGGGTTAGGGTTAGGGTTAGGGTGAGGGTTAGGGTACGGCTTAGGGTACGGGTTCGGGGAGGGGTTCGGGTAGGGCGTAGGGTATGGGTTAGGGTTAGAGTTAGGGTTAGTGTTAGGGTTAGGACTCGGTTTAGGGTACGGGTTAGGATTAGGGTACTCGTTAGGTTTAGGGTAGCGGTTAGGGTTAGGGTACGCGTTAGGGTGAGGGTAGTTATTAAACCTATCCCACTCTCTAGATACCCCTTAGCACGTAAAGGAATATTATTTGGGGGTCTAGCCATGGAGAAGAGTTTAGACACTAGGAGAAGATAAGGAACACACCCATTATCAAGAAATCACATTAGGATTCTCTTTTTAACCTGTTCCTTAAAACACTAGTGCTTAGGAAATCTATTGGAGGCAGAAGCAGTCAAGGGTAGCTTAGGGTTAGGGTTAGGGTTAGGGTGAGGTTTAGGGTATGGCTTAGGGTACGGGTTCGGGGAGGGGTTCGGGTAGGGCGTAGGGTATGGGTTAGGGTTAGGGTTAGGGCTAGTGTTAGGGTTAGGGCTCGGTTTGGGGTACGGGTTAGGATTAGGGTACGCGTTAGGGTTAGGGTAGGGGTTAGGGTTAGGGTACACGTTAGGGTGAGGGTAGTTATTAAACCTATCACACTCTCTAGATACCCCTTAGCACGTAAAGGAATATTATTTGGGGGTCCAGCCATGGAAAAGAGTTTAGACAAGAGGAGAAGATAAGGAACACACCCATTATCAAGAAATCACATTAGGATTCTCTTTTTAACCTGTTCCTTAAATCACTAGTGCTTAGGAAATCTATTGGAGGCAGAAGCCGTCAAGGGTAGCTTAGGGTTAGGGTTAGGGATAGGGTGAGGGTTAGGGTACGGCTTAGGGTACGGGTTCGGGGAGGGATTCGGGTAGGGCGTAGGGTATGGGTTAGAGTTAGGGTTAGGGTTTGTGTTAGGGTTAGGGCTCGGATAAGGGTTCGGGTTAGGATTGGGTACGCGTTAGTGTTAGGGTAGGGGTTAGGGTTAGGGTACGCTTTAGGGTGAGGGTAGTTATTAAACCTATCCCACTCTCTAGATACCCCTTAGCACGTAAAGGAATATTATTTGGGGGTCCAGCCATGGAGAAGGGTTTAGACACTAGGAGAAGATAAGGAACACACCCATTATCACGATATCACATTAGGATTCTCTTTTTAACCTGTTCCTTAAAACACTAGTGCTTAGGAAATCTATTGGAGGCAGAAGCAGTCAAGGGTAGCTTAGGGTTAGGGTTAGGGTTAGGAGTAGGGCTAGGGTATGGCTTAGGGTACGGGTTCGGGGAGGGGTTCGGGTAGGGCGTAGGGTATGGGTTAGGGTTAGGGTTAGGGCTAGTGTTAGGGTTAGGGCTCGGTTTATGGTACGGGTTAGGATTAGGGTATGCGTTAGGGTTAGGGTAGGGGTTAGGGTTAGGGTTCGCGTTAGGGTGAGGGTAGTTATTAAACCTATCCCACTCTCTAGATACCCCTTAGCACGTAAAGGAATATTATTTGGGGGTCCAGCCATGGAGAAGCGTTTAGACACGAGGAGAAGATAATGAACACACCCATTATCAAGAAATCACATTAGGATTCTCTTTTTAACCTGTTCCTTAAATCACTAGTGCTTAGGAAATCTATTGGAGGCAGAAGCCGTCAAGGGTAGCTTAGGGTTAGGGTTAGGGTTAGGGTGAGGGTTAGGGTACGGTTTAGGGTACGGGTTCAGGGAGGGGTTCGTGTAGGGCGTAGGGTATGGGTTAGGGTTAGGGTTAGAGTTAGTGTTAGGGTTAGGGCTCGGTTTAGGGTATGGGTTAGGATTAGGGTACGTGTTAGGTTTAGGGTAGGGGTTAGGGTTAGGGTACGCGTTAGGGTGAGGTTAGTTATTAAACCTATCCCACTCTCTAAATACCCCTTAGCACGTAAAGGAATATTATTTGGGGGTCCAGCCATGGAGAAGAGTTTAGACACTAGGAGAAGATAAGGAACACACCCATTATCACGAAAACACATTAGGATTCTCTTTTTAACCTGTTCCTTAAAACACTAGTGCTTAGGAAATCTATTGGAGGCAGAAGCAGTCAAGGGTAGCTTAGGGTTAGGGTTAGGGTTAGGGTGAGGGCTAGGGTATGGCTTACGGTACGGGTTCGGGGAGGGGTTCGGGGAGGGCGTAGGGTATGGTTTAGGGTTAGTGTTATGGTTAGGGCTCGGTTTAGGGTAGGGGTTAGGATTAGGGTACGCGTTAGGGTTAGGGTAGGGGTTAGGGTTAGGGTACGTGTTAGGGTGAGGGTAGTTATTAAACCTATCACACTCTCTAGATACCCCTTAGCACATAAAGGAATATTATTTGGGGGTCCAGACATGGAGAAGAGTTTAGACACGAGGAGAAGATAAGGAACACACCCATTATCAAGAAATCACATTAGGATTCTCTTTTTAACATGTTCCTTAAAACACTAGTGCTTAGGAAATCTATTGGAGGCAGAAGCCGTCAAGGGTAGCTTAGGGTTAGGGTTAGGGTTAGGTTTAGGTTGAGGGTTAGGGTACGGCTTAGGGCACGGGTTCGGGGAGGGGTTCGGGTAGGGCGTAGGATATGGGTTAGGGTTAGGGTTAGGGTTAGTGTTAGGGTTAGGGCTCGGTTTAGGGTACGGGTTAGGATTAGGGTACGCGTTAGGGTTAGTGTACGCGTTAGGGTGAGGGTAGTTATTAAACCTATCCCACTCTCTAGATACCCCTTAGCACGTACAGGAATATTATTGGGGGTCCAGCCATGGAGAAGAGTTTAGACACTAGGAGAAGATAAGGAACACACCCATTATCACGAAATCACATTAGGATTCTCTTTTTAACGTGTTCCTTAAAACACTAGTGCTGGGCTTCCCTGGTGGCGCAGTGGTTGAGAATCTGCCTGCTAATGCAGGGGACACGGGTTCGAGCCCTGGTCTGGGAAGATCCCACATGCCGCGGAGCGGCTGGGCCAGTGAGCCACAATTGCTGAGCCTGCGCGTCTGGAGCCTGTGCCCCGCGACGGGAGGGGCCGCGATAGAGAAAGGCCCGCGCACCGCGATGAAGAGCGGTCCCCGCACCGCGATGAAGAGTGGCCCCCGCTTGCCGCAACTGGAGAAGGCCCTCGCACGAACCGAAGACCCAACACAGCCAAAAATAAATAAATAAATAAATAAATAAATAAATAAGAAAATCCTTTAAAAAAAAAAAAAAAAAAAAAAAAAAAAAAACACTAGTGCTTAGGAAATCTATTGGAGGCAGAAGCAGTCAAGGGTAGCTTAGGGTTAGGGTTAGGGTTAGGGTGAGGGTTAGGGTATGGCTTAGGGTACGGGTTCGGGGAGGGGTTCGGGTAGGGCGTAGGGTATGGGTTAGTGTTAGGGTTAGGGTTAGTGTTAGGGTTAGGGCTCGGTTTAGGGTACGGTTTAGGATTAGGGTACGCGTTAGTGTTAGGGTAGTGGTTAGCGTTAGGGTACGCGTTAGGGTGGGGGTAGTTATTAAACCTATCACACTCTCTAGATACCCCTTAGCACGTAAAGGAATATTATTTGGGGGTCCAGCCTTGGAGAAGAGTTTAGACACGAGGAGAATATAAGGAACACACCCATTATCAAGAAATCACATTAGGATTCTCTTTTTAACCTGTTCCTTAAAACACTAGTGCTTAGGAAATCTATTGGAGGCAGAAGCAGTCAAGGGTAGCTTAGGGTTAGGGTTAGGGTTAGGGTGAGGGTTAGGGTACGGCTTAGGGTACGGGTTCGGGGAGGGGTTCGGGTAGGGCGTAGGGTATGGGTTAGGGTTAGGGTTAGAGTTAGTGTTAGGGTTAGGGCTCGGTTTAGGGTACGGGTTAGGATTAGGGTACGCGCTAGGGTTAGGGTAGGGGTTAGGGTTAGGGTACGCGTTAGGGTGAGGGTAGTTATTAAACCTATCACACTCTCTAGATACCCCTTAGCACATAAAGGAATATTATTTGGGGGTCCAGCCATGGAGAAGAGTTTAGACACGAGGAGAAGATAAGGAACACACCCATTATCAAGAAATCACATTAGGATTCTCTTTTTAAAATGTTCCTTAAAACACTAGTGCTTAGGAAATCTATTGGAGGCAGAAGCCGTCAAGGGTAGCTTAGGGTTAGGGTTAGGGTTAGGGTGAGGGTTAGGGTACGGCTTAGGGTACGGGTTCGGGGAGGGGTTCGGGTAGGGCGTAGGGTATGGGTTAGGGTTAGGGTTAGGGCTAGTGTTAGGGTTAGGGCTCGGTTTGGGGTACGGGTTAGGATTAGGGTACGCGTTAGGGTTAGGGTAGGGGTTAGGGTTAGGGTACACGTTAGGGTGAGGGTAGTTATTAAACCTATCACACTCTCTAGATACCCCTTAGCACGTAAAGGAATATTATTTGGGGGTCCAGCCATGGAAAAGAGTTTAGACAAGAGGAGAAGATAAGGAACACACCCATTATCAAGAAATCACATTAGGATTCTCTTTTTAACATGTTCCTTAAAACACTAGTGCTTAGGAAATCTATTGGAGGCAGAAGCCGTCAAGGGTAGCTTAGGGTTAGTGTTAGGGATAGGGTGAGGGTTAGGGTACGGCTTAGGGTACGGGTTCGGGGAGGGATTCGGGTAGGGCGTAGGGTATGGGTTAGAGTTAGGGTTAGGGTTTGTGTTAGGGTTAGGGCTCGGTTAAGGGTTCGGGTTAGGATTGGGTACGCGTTAGTGTTAGGGTAGGGGTTAGGGTTAGGGTACGCTTTAGGGTGAGGGTAGTTATTAAACCTATCCCACTCTCTAGATACCCCTTAGCACGTAAAGGAATATTATTTGGGGGTCCAGCCATGGAGAAGGGTTTAGACACTAGGAGAAGATAAGGAACACACCCATTATCACGATATCACATTAGGATTCTCTTTTTAACCTGTTCCTTAAAACACTAGTGCTTAGGAAATCTATTGGAGGCAGAAGCAGTCAAGGGTAGCTTAGGGTTAGGGTTAGGGTTAGGGGGAGGGCTAGGGTATGGCTTAGGGTACGGGTTCGGGGAGGGGTTCGGGTAGGGCGTAGGGTATGGGTTAGGGTTAGGGTTAGGGTTAGTGTTAGGGTTAGGGCTCGGTTTAGGGTACGGGTTAGGATTAGGGAACGCGTTAGGGTTAGGGTAGGGGTTAGGGTTAGGGTACGTGTTAGGGTGAGGGTAGTTATTAAACCTATCACACTCTCTAGATACCCCTTAGCACGTAAAGGAATATTATTTGGGGGTCCAGCCATGGAGAAGAGTTTAGACACGAGGAGAAGATAAGGAACACACCCATTATCAAGAAATCACATTATGATTCTCTTTTTAACCTGTTCCTTAAAACACTAGTGCTTAGGAAATCTATTGGAGGCAGAAGCAGTCAAGGGTAGCTTAGGGTTAGGGTTAGGGTTAGGGTGAGGGATAGGGTATGGCTTAGGGTACGGGTTCGGGGAGGGGTTCGGGTAGGGCGTAGGGTATGGGTTAGGGTTAGGGTTAGGGCTAGTGTTAGGGTTAGGGCTCGGTTTATGGTACGGGTTAGGATTAGGGTATGCGTTAGGGTTAGGGTAGGGGTTAGGGTTAGGGTTCGCGTTAGGGTGAGGGTAGTTATTAAACCTATCCCACTCTCTAGATACCCCTTAGCACGTAAAGGAATATTATTTGGGGGTCCAGCCATGGAGAAGCGTTTAGACACGAGGAGAAGATAAGGAACACACCCATTATCAAGAAATCACATTAGGATTCTCTTTTTAACCTGTTCCTTAAATCACTAGTGCTTAGGAAATCTATTGGAGGCAGAAGCCGTCAAGGGTAGCTTAGGGTTAGGGTTAGGGTTAGGGTGAGGGTTAGGGTACGGTTTAGGGTACGGGTTCAGGGAGGGGTTCGTGTAGGGCGTAGGGTATGGGTTAGGGTTAGGGTTAGAGTTAGTGTTAGGGTTAGGGCTCGGTTTAGGGTATGGGTTAGGATTAGGGTACCCGTTAGGTTTAGGGTAGGGGTTAGGGTTAGGGTACGCGTTAGGGTGAGGTTAGTTATTAAACCTATCCCACTCTCTAAATACCCCTTAGCACGTAAAGGAATATTATTTGGGGGTCCAGCCATGGAGAAGAGTTTAGACACTAGGAGAAGATAAGGAACACACCCATTATCACGAAAACACATTAGGATTCTCTTTTTAACCTGTTCCTTAAAACACTAGTGCTTAGGAAATCTATTGGAGGCAGAAGCAGTCAAGGGTAGCTTAGGGTTAGGGTTAGGGTTAGGGTGAGGGCTAGGGTATGGCTTACGGTATGGGTTCGGGGAGGGGTTCGGGTAGGGCGTAGGGTATGGTTTAGGGTTAGTGTT
Source organism: Balaenoptera acutorostrata (assembly GCF_949987535.1). NCBI lineage: Eukaryota > Metazoa > Chordata > Mammalia > Artiodactyla > Balaenopteridae > Balaenoptera > Balaenoptera acutorostrata. Next base: position 145,086 of record NW_026646793.1, on the reverse strand, counting down.
ATGGTTAGGGCTCGGTTTAGGGTACGGGTTAGGATTAGGGTACGCGTTAGGGTTAGGGTAGGGGTTAGGGTTAGGGTACGTGTTAGGGTGAGGGTAGTTATTAAACCTATTACACTCTCTAGATACCCCTTAGCACATAAAGGAATATTATTTGGGGGTCCAGACATGGAGAAGAGTTTAGACACGAGGAGAAGATAAGGAACACACCCATTATCAAGAAATCACATTAGGATTCTCTTTTTAACATGTTCCTTAAAACACTAGTGCTTAGGAAATCTATTGGAGGCAGAAGCCGTCAAGGGTAGCTTAGGGTTAGGGTTAGGGTTAGGTTTAGGGTGAGGGTTAGGGTACGGCTTAGGGCACGGGTTCGGGGAGGGGTTCGGGTAGGGCGTAGGGTATGGGTTAGGGTTAGGGTTAGGGTTAGTGTTAGGGTTAGGGCTCGGTTTAGGGTACGGGTTAGGATTAGGGTACGCGTTAGGGTTAGTGTACGCGTTAGGGTGAGGGTAGTTATTAAACCTATCCCACTCTCTAGATACCCCTTAGCACGTACAGGAATATTATTGGGGGTCCAGCCATGGAGAAGAGTTTAGACACTAGGAGAAGATAAGGAACACACCCATTATCAAGAAATCACATTAGGATTCTCTTTTTAAAATGTTCCTTAAAACACTAGTGCTTAGGAAATCTATTGGAGGCAGAAGCCGTCAAGGGTAGCTTAGGGTTAGGGTTAGGGTTAGGGTGAGGGTTAGGGTACGGCTTAGGGTACGGGTTCGGGGAGGGGTTCGGGTAGGGCGTAGGGTATGGGTTAGGGTTAGGGTTAGGGCTCGGTTTAGGGTACAGGTTAGGATTAGGGTATGCGTTAGGGTTAGGGTAGGGGTTAGGGTTAGTGTACGCGTTCGGGTGAGGGTAGTTATTAAACCTATCCCACTCTCTAGATACCCCTTAGCACGTACAGGAATATTATTGGGGGTCCAGCCATGGAGAAGAGTTTACACACTAGGAGAAGATAAGGAACACTCCCATTATCACGAAATCACATTAGGATTCTCTTTTTAACCTGTTCCTTAAAACACTAGTGCTTAGGAAATTTATTGGAGGCAGAAGCAGTCAAGGGTAGCTTAGGGTTAGGGTTAGGGTTAGGGTGAGGGTTAGGGTATTGCTTAGGGTACGGGTTCGGGGAGGGGTTCGGGTAGGGCGTAGGGTATGTGTTAGGGTTAGGGTTAGGGTTAGTGTTAGGGTTAGGGCTCGGTTTAGGGTACGGGTTAGGATTAGGGTACGCGTTAATGTTAGGGTAGGTGTTAGGGTTAGGGTACGCGATAGGGTGAGGTTAGTTATTAAACCTATCCCACTCTCTAGATACCCCTTAGTACGTAAAGGAATATTATTTGGGGGTCCAGCCATGGAGAAGAGTTTAGACACGAGGAGAAGATAAGGAACACACCCATTATCAAGAAATCACATTAGGATTCTCTTTTTAACCTGTTCCTTAAAACACTAGTGCTTAGGAAATCTACTGGAGGCAGAAGCCGTCAAAGGTAGCTTAGGGTTAGGGTTAGGGTTAGGATGAGGGTTAGGGTACGGTTTAGGGTACGGGTTCAGGGAGGGGTTCGGGTAGGGCGTAGGGTATGGGTTAGGGTTAGGGTTAGAGTTAGTGTTAGGGGTAGGGCTCGGTTTAGGGTACGGGTTAGGATTAGGGTACGCGCTAGGGTTAGGGTAGCGGTTAGGGTTAGGGTACGCGTTAGGGTGAGGGTAGTTATTAAACCTATCCCACTCTCTAGATACCCCTTAGCACGTATAGGAATATTATTTGGGGGTCCAGCCATGGAGAAGAGTTTAGACACGAGGAGAAGATAAGGAACACACCCATTATCAAGAAATCACATTAGGATTCTCTTTTTAACACGTTCCTTAAAACACTAGTGCTTAGGAAATCTATTGGAGGCAGAAGCCGTCAAGGGTAGCTTAGGGTTAGGGTTAGGGTTAGGGTGAGGGTTAGGGTACGGCTTAGGGTACGGGTTCGGGGAGGGGTTCGGGTAGGGCGTAGGGTATGGGTTAGGGTTAGGGTTAGGGCTCGGTTTAGGGTACAGGTTAGGATTAGGGTACGCGTTAGGGTTAGGGTAAGGGTTAGGGTTAGTGTACGCGTTCGGGTGAGGGTAGTTATTAAACCTATCCCACTCTCTAGATACCCCTTAGCACGTACAGGAATATTATTGGGGGTCCAGCCATGGAGGAGAGTTTAGACACTAGGAGAAGATAAGGAACACTCCCATTATCACGAAATCACATTAGGATTCTCTTTTTAACCTGTTCCTTAAAACACTAGTGCTTAGGAAATCTATTGGAGGCAGAAGCAGTCAAGGGTAGCTTAGGGTTAGGGTTAGGGTTAGGGTGAGGGTTAGGGTATGGCTTAGGGTACGGGTTCGGGGAGGGGTTCGGGTAGGGCGTAGGGTATGTGTTAGGGTTAGGGTTAGGGTTAGTATTAGGGTTAGTGCTCGGTTTAGGGTACGGGTTAGGATTAGGGAACGCGTTAGGGTTAGGGTAGGGGTTAGGGTTAGGGTACGTGTTAGGGTGACGGTAGTTATTAAACCTATCACACTCTCTAGATACCCCTTAGCACGTAAAGGAATATTATTTGGGCGTCCAGCCATGGAGAAGAGTTTAGACACGAGGAGAAGATAAGGAACACACCCATTATCAAGAAATCACATTAGGATTCTCTTTTTAACCTGTTCCTTAAAACACTAGTGCTTAGGAAATCTATTGGAGGCAGAAGCAGTCAAGGGTAGCTTAGGGTTAGGGTTAGGGTTAGGGTGAGGGATAGGGTATGGCTTAGGGCACGGGTTCGGGGAGGGGTTCGGGTAGGGCGTAGGGTATGGGTTAGGGTTAGGGTTAGGGCTAGTGTTAGGGTTAGGGCTCGGTTTAGGGTACGGGTTAGGATTAGGGTATGCGTTAGGGTTAGGGTAGGGGTTAGGGTTAGGGTACGCGTTAGGGTGAGGGTAGTTATTAAACCTATCCCACTCTCTAGATACCCCTTAGCACATAAAGGAATATTATTTGGGGGTCCAGCCATGGAGAAGAGTTTAGACACGAGGAGAAGATAAGGAACACACCCATTATCAAGAAATCACATTAGGATTCTCTTTTTAACCTGTTCCTTAAATCACTAGTGCTTAGGAAATCTATTGGAGGCAGAAGCCGTCAAGGGTAGCTTAGGGTTAGGGTTAGGGTTAGGGTGAGGGTTAGGGTACGGTTTAGGCTACGGGTTCAGGGAGGGGTTCGTGTAGGGCGAAGGGTATGGGTTAGGGTTAGGGTTAGGGCTCGGTTTAGGGTACAGGTTAGGATTAGGGTACGCGTTAGGGTTAGGGTAGGGGTTAGGGTTAGGGTACGCGTTAGGGTGGGGGTAGTTATTAAACCTATCACACTCTCTAGATACCCCTTAGCACGTAAAGGAATATTATTTGGGGGTCCAGCCATGGAGAAGAGTTTAGACACTAGGAGAAAATAAGAAACACGCCCATTATCACGAAATCACATTAGGATTCTCTTTTTAACCTGTTCCTTAAAACACTAGTGCTTAGGAAATCTATTGGAGGCAGAAGCCGTCAAGGGTAGCTTAGGGTTAGGGTTAGGGTTAGGGTGAGGGTTAGGGTACGGCTTAGGGTACGGGTTCGGGGAGGGGTTCGGGTAGGGCGTAGGGTATGGGTTAGGGTTAGGTTTAGGGTTAGTGTTAGGGTTAGGGCTCGGTTTAGGTTACGGGTTAGGATTAGGGTACGCGTTAATGTTAGGGTAGGTGTTAGGGTTAGGGTACGCGATAGGGTGAGGTTAGTTATTAAACCTATCCCACTCTCTAGATACCCCTTAGCACGTACAGGAATATTATTGGGGGTCCAGCCATGGAGAAGAGTTTAGACACTAGGAGAAGATAAGGAACACTCCCATTATCACGAAATCACATTAGGATTCTCTTTTTAACCTGTTCCTTAAAACACTAGTGCTTAGGAAATCTATTGGAGGCAGAAGCCGTCAAGGGTAGCTTAGGGTTAGGGTTAGGGTTAGGGTGAGGGTTAGGGTACGGTTTAGGGTACGGGTTCAGGGAGGTGTTCGGGTAGGGCGTAGGGTATGGGTCAGGGTTACGGTTAGAGTTAGTGTTAGGGTTAGGGCTCGGTTTAGGGTACGGGTTAGGATTAGGGTACGCGCTAGGGTTAGGGTAGCGGTTAGGGTTAGGGTACGCGTTAGGGTGAGGGTAGTTATTAAACCTATCCCACTCTCTAGATACCCCTTAGCACGTATAGGAATATTATTTGGGGGTTCAGCCATGGAGAAGAATTTAGACACGAGGAGAAGATAAGGAACACACCCATTATCAAGAAATCACATTAGGATTCTCTTTTTAACATGTTCCTTAAAACACTAGTGCTTAGGAAATCTATTGGAGGCAGAAGCCGTCAAGGGTAGCTTAGGGTTAGGGTTAGGGTTAGGGTGAGGGTTAGGGTACGACTTAGGGTACGGGTTCGGGGAGGGGTTCGGGTAGGGCGTAGGGTATGGGTTAGGGTTAGGGTTAGGGCTCGGTTTAGGGTACAGGTTAGGATTAGGGTACGCGTTAGGGTTAGGGTAGGGGTTAGGGTTAGTGTACGCGTTCGGGTGAGGGTAGTTATTAAACCTATCCCACTCTCTAGATACCCCTTAGCACGTACAGGAATATTATTGGGGGTCCAGCCATGGAGAAGAGTTTAGACACTAGGAGAAGATAAGGAACACTCCCATTATCACGAAATCACATTAGGATTCTCTTTTTAACCTGTTCCTTAAAACACTAGTGCTTAGGAAATCTATTGGAGGCAGAAGCAGTCAAGGGTAGCTTAGGGTTAGGGTTAGGGTTAGGGTGAGGGTTAGGGTATGGCTTAGGGTACGGGTTCGGGGAGGGGTTCGTGTAGGGCGTAGGGTATGTGTTAGGGTTAGGGTTAGGGTTAGTGTTAGGGTTAGGGCTGGGTTTAGGGTACGGGTTAGGATTAGGGAACGCGTTAGGGTTAGGGTAGGGGTTAGGGTTAGGGTACGTGTTAGGGTGACGGTAGTTATTAAACCTATCACACTCTCTAGATACCCCTTAGCACGTAAAGGAATATTATTTGGGCGTCCAGCCATGGAGAAGAGTTTAGACACGAGGAGAAGATAAGGAACACACCCATTTTCAAGAAATCACATTAGGATTCTCTTTTTAACCTGTTCCTTAAAACACTAGTGCTTAGGAAATCTATTGGAGGCAGAAGCAGTCAAGGGTAGCTTAGGGTTAGGGTTAGGGTTAGGGTGAGGGATAGCGTATGGCTTAGGGTACGGGTTCGGGGAGGGGTTCGGGTAGGGCGTAGGGTATGGGTTAGGGTTAGGGTTAGGGCTAGTGTTAGGGTTAGGGTTCGGTTTAGGGTACGGGTTAGGATTAGGGTATGCGTTAGGGTTAGGGTAGGGGTTAGGGTTAGGGTACGCGTTAGGGTGAGGGTAGTTATTAAACCTATCCCACTCTCTAGATACCCCTTAGCACGTAAAGGAATATTATTTGGGGGTCCAGCCATGGAGAAGAGTTTAGACACGAGGAGAAGATAAGGAACACACCCATTATCAAGAAATCACATTAGGATTCTCTTTTTAACCTGTTCCTTAAATCACTAGTGCTTAGGAAATCTATTGGAGGCAGAAGCCGTCAAGGGTATCTTAGGGTTAGGGTTAGGGTTAGGGTGAGGGTTAGCGTACGGTTTAGGGTACGGGTTCAGGGAGGGGTTCGTGTAGGGCGTAGGGTATGGGTTAGGGTTAGGGTTAGGGCTCGGTTTAGGGTACAGGTTAGGATTAGGGTACGCGTTAGGGTTAGGGTAGGGGTTAGGGTTAGGGTACGCGTTAGGGTGGGGGTAGTTATTAAACCTATCACACTCTCTAGATACCCCTTAGCACGTAAAGGAATATTATTTGGGTGTCCAGCCATGGAGAAGAGTTTAGACACTAGGAGAAAATAAGGAACACACCCATTATCACGAAATCACATTAGGATTCTCTTTTTAACCTGTTCCTTAAAACACTAGTGCTTAGGAAATGTATTGGAGGCAGAAGCCGTCAAGGGTAGCATAGGGTTAGGGTTAGGGTTAGGGTGAGGGTTAGGGTATGGCTTAGGGTACGGGTTCGGGGAGGGGTTCGGGTAGGGCGTAGGGTATGGGTTAGGGTTAGGGTTAGGGTTAGTGTTAGGGTTAGGGCTCGGTTTGGGGTACGGGTTAGGATTAGGGTACGCGTTAATGTTAGGGTAGGTGTTAGGGTTAGGGTACGCGATAGGGTGAGGTTAGTTATTAAACCTATCCCACTCTCTAGATACCCCTTAGCACGTACAGGAATATTATTCGGGGTCCAGCCATGGAGAAGAGTTTAGACACTAGGAGAAGATAAGGAACACTCCCATTATCACGAAATCACATTAGGATTCTCTTTTTAACCTGTTCCTTAAAACACTAGTGCTTAGGAAATCTATTGGAGGCAGAAGCAGTCAAGGGTAGCTTAGGGTTAGGGTTAGGGTTAGGGTGAGGGTTAGGGTATGGCTTATGGTACGGGTTCGGGGAGGGGTTCGGGTAGGGCGTAGGGTATGTGTTAGGGTTAGGGTTAGGGTTAGTGTTAGGGTTAGGGCTCGGTTTAGGGTACGGGTTAGGATTAGGGTACGCGTTAGGGTTAGGGTAGGGGTTAGGGTTAGGGTACGTGTTAGGGTGGGGGTAGTTATTAAACCTATCACACTCTCTAGATACCCCTTAGCACGTAAAGGAATATTATTTGGGGGTCCAGCCATGGAGAATAGTTTAGACACTAGGAGAAAATAAGGAACACACCCATTATCACGAAATCACATTAGGATTCTCTTTTTAACCTGTTCCTTAAAACACTAGTGCTTAGGAAATCTATTGGAGGCAGAAGCAGTCAAGGGTAGCTTAGGGTTAGGGTTAGGGTTAGGGTGAGGGTTAGGGTATGGCTTAGGGTACGGGTTCGGGGAGGGGTTCGGGTAGGGCGTAGGGTATGGGTTAGGGTTAGGGTTAGGGCTAGTGTTAGGGTTAGGGCTCGGTTTGGGGTACGGGTTAGGATTAGGGTACGCGTTAGGGTTAGGGTAGGGGTTAGGGTTAGGGTACACGTTAGGGTGAGGGTAGTTATGAAACCTATCACACTCTTTAGATACCCCTTAGCACGTAAAGGAATATTATTTGGGGGTCCAGCCATGGAACAGAGTTTAGACAAGAGGAGAAGATAAGGAACACACCCATTATCAAGAAATCACATTAGAATTCTCTTTTTAACCTGTTCCTTAAATCACTAGTGCTTAGGAAATCTATTGGAGGCAGAAGCCGTCAAGGGTAGCTTAGGGTTAGGGTTAGGGATAGGGTGAGGGTTAGGGTACGGTTTAGGGTACGGGTTCAGGGAGGGGTTCGTGTAGGGCGTAGGGTATGTGTTAGGGTTAGGGTTAGAGTTAGTGTTAGGGTTAGGGCTCGGTTTAGGGTATGGGTTAGGATTAGGGTACGCGTTAGGTTTAGGGTAGGGGTTAGGGTTAGGGTACGCGTTAGGGTGAGGGTAGTTATTAAACCTATCCCACTCTCTAGATACCCCTTAGCACGTAAAGGAATATTATTTGGGGGTCCAGCCATGGAGAAGAGTTTAGACACTAGGAGAAGATAAGGAACACACCCATTATCACGAAAACACATTAGGATTCTCTTTTTAACCTGTTCCTTAAAACACTAGTGCTTAGGAAATCTATTGGAGGCAGAAGCAGTCAAGGGTAGCTTAGGGTTAGGGTTAGGGTTAGGGTGAGGGCTAGGGTATGGCTTACGGTACGGGTTCGGGGAGGGGTTCGGGTAGGGCGTAGGGTATGGGTTAGGGTTAGGGTTAGGGCTAGTGTTAGGGTTAGGGCTCGGTTTAGGGTACGGGTTAGGATTAGGGTATGCGTTAGGGTTAGGGTAGGGGTTAGGGTTAGGATACGCGTTAGAGTGAGGGTAGTTATTAAACCTATCCCACTCTCTAGATAGCCCTTAGCACGGAAAGGAATATTATTTGGGGGTCCAGCCATGGAGAAGAGTTTAGACACGAGGAGAAGATAAGGAACACACCCATTATCAAGAAATCACATTAGGATTCTCTTTTTAACCTGTTCCTTAAATCACTAGTGCTTAGGAAATCTATTGGAGGCAGAAGCCGTCAAGGGTAGCTTAGGGTTAGGGTTAGGGTTAGGGTGAGGGTTAGGGTACGGCTTAGGGTACGGGTTCGGGGAGGGGTTCAGGTAGGGCGTAGGGTATGGGTTAGAGTTAGGGTTAGGGTTAGTGTTAGGGTTAGGGCTCGGTTTAGGGTACGGGTTAGGATTAGGGTACGCGTTAGTGTTAGGGTAGGGGTTAGGGTTAGGGTACGCTTTAGGGTGAGGGTAGTTATTAAACCTATCCCACTCTCTAGATACCCCTTAGCAAGTAAAGGAATATTATTTGGGCGTCCAGCCATGGAGAAGGGTTTAGACACTAGGAGAAGATAAGGAACACACCCATTATCAAGAAATCACAATATGATTCTCTTTTTAAACTGTTCCTTAAAACACTAGTGCTTAGGAAATCTATTGGATGCAGAAGCAGTCAAGGGTAGCTTAGGGTTAGGGTTAGGGTTAGGGTGAGGGTTAGGGTACGGCTTAGGGTACGGGTTCGGGGAGGGGTTCGGGTAGGGCGTAGGGTATGGGTTAGGGTTAGAGTTAGGGTTAGTGTTAGGGTTAGGGCTCGGTTTAGGGTACGGGTTAGGATTAGGGTACTCATTAGGTTTAGGGTAGGGGTTAGGGTTAGGGTACGCGTTAGGGTGAGGGTAGTTATTAAACCTATCCCACTCTCTAGATACCCCTTAGCACGTAAAGGAATATTATTTGGGGGTCCAGCCATGGAGAAGAGTTTAAACACTAGGAGAAGATAAGGAACACACCCATTATCAAGAAATCACATTAGGATTCTCTTTTTAACCTGTTCCTTAAAACACTAGTGCTTAGGAAATCTATTGGAGGCAGAATCAGTCAAGGGTAGCTTAGGGTTAGGGTTAGGGTTAGGGTGAGGGTTAGGGTATGGCTTAGGGTACGGGTTCGGGGAGGGGTTCGGGTAGGGCGTAGGGTATGGGTTAGGGTTAGGGTTAGGGCTAGTGTTAGGGTTAGGGCTCGGTTTGGGGTACGGGTTAGGATTAGGGTACGCGTTAGGGTTAGGGTAGGGGTTAGGGTTAGGGTACACGTTAGGGTGAGGGTAGTTATGAAACCTATCACACTCTCTAGATACCCCTTAGCACGTAAAGGAATATTATTTGGGGGTCCAGCCATGGAAAAGAGTTTAGACAAGAGGAGAAGATAAGGAACACACCCATTATCAAGAAATCACATTAGGATTCTCTTTTTAACCTGTTCCTTAAATCACTAGTGCTTAGGAAATCTATTGGAGGCAGAAGCCGTCAAGGGTAGCTTAGGGTTAGGGTTAGGGATAGGGTGAGGGTTAGGGTACGGCTTAGGGTACGGGTTCTGGGAGGGATTCGGGTAGGGCGTAGGGTGTGGGTTAGAGTTAGGGTTAGGGTTTGTGTTAGGGTTAGGGCTCGGTTAAGGGTTCGGGTTAGGATTGGGTACGCGTTAGTGTTAGGGTAGGGGTTAGGGTTAGGGTACGCTTTAGGGTGAGGGTAGTTATTAAACCTATCCCACTCTCTAGATACCCCTTAGCACGTAAAGGAATATTATTTGGGGGTCCAGCCATGGAGAAGGGTTTAGACACTGGGAGAAGATAAGGAACACACCCATTATCACGATATCACATTAGGATTCTCTTTTTAACCTGTTCCTTAAAACACTAGTGCTTAGGAAATCTATTGGAGGCAGAAGCAGTCAAGGGTAGCTTAGGGTTAGGGTTAGGGTTAGGGTGAGGGCTAGGGTATGGCTTAGGGTACGGGTTCGAGGAGGGGTTCGGGTAGGGCGTAGGGTATGGGTTAGGGTTAGGGTTAGGGTTAGTGTTAGGGTTAGGGCTCGGTTTAGGGTACGGGTTAGGATTAGGGAACGCGTTAGGGTTAGGGTAGGGGTTAGGGTTAGGGTACGTGTTAGGGTGAGGGTAGTTATTAAACCTATCACACTCTCTAGATACCCCTTAGCACGTAAAGGAATATTATTTGGGGGTCCAGCCATGGAGAAGAGTTTAGACACGAGGAGAAGATAAGGAACACACCCATTATCAAGAAATCACATTAGGATTCTCTTTTTAACCTGTTCCTTAAAACACTAGTGCTTAGGAAATCTATTGGAGGCAGAAGCAGTCAAGGGTAGCTTAGGGTTAGGGTTAGGGTTAGGGTGAGGGATAGGGTATGGCTTAGGGTATGTGTTCGGGGAGGGGTTCGGGTAGGGCGTAGGGTATGGGTTAGGGTTAGGGTTAGGGCTAGTGTTAGGGTTAGGGCTCGGTTTATGGTACGGGTTAGGATTAGGGTATGCGTTAGGGTTAGGGTAGGGGTTAGGGTTAGGGTTCGCGTTAGGGTGAGGGTAGTTATTAAACCTATCCCACTCTCTAGATACCCCTTAGCACGTAAAGGAATATTATTTGGGGGTCCAGCCATGGAGAAGAGTTTAGACACGAGGAGAAGATAAGGAACACACCCATTATCAAGAAATCACATTAGGATTCTCTTTTTAACCTGTTCCTTAAATCACTAGTGCTTAGGAAATCTATTGGAGGCAGAAGCCGTCAAGGGTAGCTTAGGGTTAGGTTTAGGGATAGGGTGAGGGTTAGGGTACGGTTTAGGGTACGGGTTCAGGGAGGGGTTCGTGTAGGGCGTAGGGTATGTGTTAGGGTTAGGGTTAGAGTTAGTGTTAGGGTTAGGGCTCGGTTTAGGGTATGGGTTAGGATTAGGGTACGCGTTAGGTTTAGGGTAGGGGTTAGGGTTAGGGTACGCGTTAGGGTGAGGGTAGTTATTAAACCTATCCCACTCTCTAGATACCCCTTAGCACGTAAAGGAATATTATTTGGGGGTCCAGCCATGGAGAAGAGTTTAGACACTAGGAGAAGATAAGGAACACACCCATTATCACGAAAACACATTAGGATTCTCTTTTTAACCTGTTCCTTAAAACACTAGTGCTTAGGAAATCTATTGGAGGCAGAAGCAGTCAAGGGTAGCTTAGGGTTAGGGTTAGGGTTAGGGTGAGGGCTAGGGTATGGCTTACGGTACGGGTTCGGGGAGGGGTTCGGGTAGGGCGTAGGGTATGGGTTAGGGTTAGGGTTAGGGCTAGTGTTAGGGTTAGGGCTCGGTTTAGGGTACGGGTTAGGATTAGGGTATGCGTTAGGGTTAGGGTAGGGGTTAGGGTTAGGATACGCGTTAGAGTGAGGGTAGTTATTAAACCTATCCCACTCTCTAGATAGCCCTTAGCACGGAAAGGAATATTATTTGGGGGTCCAGCCATGGAGAAGAGTTTAGACACGAGGAGAAGATAAGGAACACACCCATTATCAAGAAATCACATTAGGATTCTCTTTTTAACCTGTTCCTTAAATCACTAGTGCTTAGGAAATCTATTGGAGGCAGAAGCCGTCAAGGGTAGCTTAGGGTTAGGGTTAGGGTTAGGGTGAGGGTTAGGGTACGGCTTAGGGTACGGGTTCGGGGAGGGGTTCAGGTAGGGCGTAGGGTATGGGTTAGAGTTAGGGTTAGGGTTAGTGTTAGGGTTAGGGCTCGGTTTAGGGTACGGGTTAGGATTAGGGTACGCGTTAGTGTTAGGGTAGGGGTTAGGGTTAGGGTACGCTTTAGGGTGAGGGTAGTTATTAAACCTATCCCACTCTCTAGATACCCCTTAGCACGTAAAGGAATATTATTGGGCGTCCAGCCATGGAGAAGGGTTTAGACACTAGGAGAAGATAAGGAACACACCCATTATCAAGAAATCACAATATGATTCTCTTTTTAAACTGTTCCTTAAAACACTAGTGGTTAGGAAATCTATTGGAGGCAGAAGCAGTCAAGGGTAGCTTAGGGTTAGGGTTAGGGTTAGGGTGAGGGTTAGGGTACGGCTTAGGGTACGGGTTCGGGGAGGGGTTCGGGTAGGGCGTAGGGTATGGGTTAGGGTTAGAGTTAGGGTTAGTGTTAGGGTTAGGGCTCGGTTTAGGGTACGGGTTAGGATTAGGGTACTCATTAGGTTTTAGGGTAGGGGTTAGGGTTAGGGTACGCGTTAGGGTGAGGGTAGTTATTAAACCTATCCCACTCTCTAGATACCCCTTAGCACGTAAAGGAATATTATTTGGGGGTCCAGCCATGGAGAAGAGTTTAAACACTAGGAGAAGATAAGGAACACACCCATTATCAAGAAATCACATTAGGATTCTCTTTTTAACCTGTTCCTTAAAACACTAGTGCTTAGGAAATCTATTGGAGGCAGAAGCAGTCAAGGGTAGCTTAGGGTTAGGGTTAGGGTTAGGGTGAGGGTTAGGGTATGGCTTAGGGTACGGGTTCGGGGAGGGGTTCGGGTAGGGCGTAGGGTATGGGTTAGGGTTAGGGTTAGGGCTAGTGTTAGGGTTAGGGCTCGGTTTGGGGTACGGGTTAGGATTAGGGTACGCGTTAGGGTTAGGGTAGGGGTTAGGGTTAGGGTACACGTTAGGGTGAGGGTAGTTATGAAACCTATCACACTCTCTAGATACCCCTTAGCACGTAAAGGAATATTATTTGGGGGTCCAGCCATGGAAAAGAGTTTAGACAAGAGGAGAAGATAAGGAACACACCCATTATCAAGAAATCACATTAGGATTCTCTTTTTAACCTGTTCCTTAAATCACTAGTGCTTAGGAAATCTATTGGAGGCAGAAGCCGTCAAGGGTAGCTTAGGGTTAGGGTTAGGGATAGGGTGAGGGTTAGGGTACGGCTTAGGGTACGGGTTCTGGGAGGGATTCGGGTAGGGCGTAGGGTGTGGGTTAGAGTTAGGGTTAGGGTTTGTGTTAGGGTTAGGGCTCGGTTAAGGGTTCGGGTTAGGATTGGGTACGCGTTAGTGTTAGGGTAGGGGTTAGGGTTAGGGTACGCTTTAGGGTGAGGGTAGTTATTAAACCTATCCCACTCTCTAGATACCCCTTAGCACGTAAAGGAATATTATTTGGGGGTCCAGCCATGGAGAAGGGTTTAGACACTGGGAGAAGATAAGGAACACACCCATTATCACGATATCACATTAGGATTCTCTTTTTAACCTGTTCCTTAAAACACTAGTGCTTAGGAAATCTATTGGAGGCAGAAGCAGTCAAGGGTAGCTTAGGGTTAGGGTTAGGGTTAGGGTGAGGGCTAGGGTATGGCTTAGGGTACGGGTTCGAGGAGGGGTTCGGGTAGGGCGTAGGGTATGTGTTAGGGTTAGGGTTAGGGTTAGTGTTAGGGTTAGGGCTCGGTTTAGGGTACGGGTTAGGATTAGGGAACGCGTTAGGGTTAGGGTAGGGGTTAGGGTTAGGGTACGTGTTAGGGTGAGGGTAGTTATTAAACCTATCACACTCTCTAGATACCCCTTAGCACGTAAAGGAATATTATTTGGGGGTCCAGCCATGGAGAAGAGTTTAGACACGAGGAGAAGATAAGGAACACACCCATTATCAAGAAATCACATTAGGATTCTCTTTTTACCCTGTTCCTTAAAACACTAGTGCTTAGGAAATCTATTGGAGGCAGAAGCAGTCAAGGGTAGCTTAGGGTTAGGGTTAGGGTTAGGGTGAGGGATAGGGTATGGCTTAGGGTATGGGTTCGGGGAGGGGTTCGGGTAGGGCGTAGGGTATGGGTTAGGGTTAGGGTTAGGGCTAGTGTTAGGGTTAGGGCTCGGTTTATGGTACGGGTTAGGATTAGGGTATGCGTTAGGGTTAGGGTAGGGGTTAGGGTTAGGGTTCGCGTTAGGGTGAGGGTAGTTATTAAACCTATCCCACTCTCTAGATACCCCTTAGCACGTAAAGGAATATTATTTGGGGGTCCAGCCATGGAGAAGAGTTTAGACACGAGGAGAAGATAAGGAACACACCCATTATCAAGAAATCACATTAGGATTCTCTTTTTAACCTGTTCCTTAAATCACTAGTGCTTAGGAAATCTATTGGAGGCAGAAGCCGTCAAGGGTAGCTTAGGGTTAGGGTTAGGGATAGGGTGAGGGTTAGGGTACGGTTTAGGGTACGGGTTCAGGGAGGGGTTCGTGTAGGGCGTAGGGTATGTGTTAGGGTTAGGGTTAGAGTTAGTGTTAGGGTTAGGGCTCGGTTTAGGGTATGGGTTAGGATTAGGGTACGCGTTAGGTTTAGGGTAGGGGTTAGGGTTAGGGTACGCGTTAGGGTGAGGGTAGTTATTAAACCTATCCCACTCTCTAGATACCCCTTAGCACGTAAAGGAATATTATTTGGGGGTCCAGCCATGGAGAAGAGTTTAGACACTAGGAGAAGATAAGGAACACACCCATTATCACGAAAACACATTAGGATTCTCTTTTTAACTGTTCCTTAAAACACTAGTGCTTAGGAAATCTATTGGAGGCAGAAGCAGTCAAGGGTAGCTTAGGGTTAGGGTTAGGGTTAGGGTGAGGGCTAGGGTATGGCTTACGGTACGGGTTCGGGGAGGGGTTCGGGTAGGGCGTAGGGTATGGGTTAGGGTTAGGGTTAGGGCTAGTGTTAGGGTTAGGGCTCGGTTTAGGGTACGGGTTAGGATTAGGGTATGCGTTAGGGTTAGGGTAGGGGTTAGGGTTAGGATACGCGTTAGAGTGAGGGTAGTTATTAAACCTATCCCACTCTCTAGATAGCCCTTAGCACGGAAAGGAATATTATTTGGGGGTCCAGCCATGGAGAAGAGTTTAGACACGAGGAGAAGATAAGGAACACACCCATTATCAAGAAATCACATTAGGATTCTCTTTTTAACCTGTTCCTTAAATCACTAGTGCTTAGGAAATCTATTGGAGGCAGAAGCCGTCAAGGGTAGCTTAGGGTTAGGGTTAGGGTTAGGGTGAGGGTTAGGGTACGGCTTAGGGTACGGGTTCGGGGAGGGGTTCAGGTAGGGCGTAGGGTATGGGTTAGAGTTAGGGTTAGGGTTAGTGTTAGGGTTAGGGCTCGGTTTAGGGTACGGGTTAGGATTAGGGTACGCGTTAGTGTTAGGGTAGGGGTTAGGGTTAGGGTACGCTTTAGGGTGAGGGTAGTTATTAAACCTATCCCACTCTCTAGATACCCCTTAGCACGTAAAGGAATATTATTTGGGCGTCCAGCCATGGAGAAGGGTTTAGACACTAGGAGAAGATAAGGAACACACCCATTATCAAGAAATCACAATATGATTCTCTTTTTAAACTGTTCCTTAAAACACTAGTGGTTAGGAAATCTATTGGAGGCAGAAGCAGTCAAGGGTAGCTTAGGGTTAGGGTTAGGGTTAGGGTGAGGGTTAGGGTACGGCTTAGGGTACGGGTTCGGGGAGGGGTTCGGGTAGGGCGTAGGGTATGGGTTAGGGTTAGAGTTAGGGTTAGTGTTAGGGTTAGGGCTCGGTTTAGGGTACGGGTTAGGATTAGGGTACTCATTAGGTTTAGGGTAGGGGTTAGGGTTAGGGTACGCGTTAGGGTGAGGGTAGTTATTAAACCTATCCCACTCTCTAGATACCCCTTAGCACGTAAAGGAATATTATTTGGGGGTCCAGCCATGGAGAAGAGTTTAAACACTAGGAGAAGATAAGGAACACACCCATTATCAAGAAATCACATTAGGATTCTCTTTTTAACCTGTTCCTTAAAACACTAGTGCTTAGGAAATCTATTGGAGGCAGAAGCAGTCAAGGGTAGCTTAGGGTTAGGGTTAGGGTTAGGGTGAGGGTTAGGGTATGGCTTAGGGTACGGGTTCGGGGAGGGGTTCGGGTAGGGCGTAGGGTATGGGTTAGGGTTAGGGTTAGGGCTAGTGTTAGGGTTAGGGCTCGGTTTGGGGTACGGGTTAGGATTAGGGTACGCGTTAGGGTTAGGGTAGGGGTTAGGGTTAGGGTACACGTTAGGGTGAGGGTAGTTATGAAACCTATCACACTCTCTAGATACCCCTTAGCACGTAAAGGAATATTATTTGGGGGTCCAGCCATGGAAAAGAGTTTAGACAAGAGGAGAAGATAAGGAACACACCCATTATCAAGAAATCACATTAGGATTCTCTTTTTAACCTGTTCCTTAAATCACTAGTGCTTAGGAAATCTATTGGAGGCAGAAGCCGTCAAGGGTAGCTTAGGGTTAGGGTTAGGGATAGGGTGAGGGTTAGGGTACGGCTTAGGGTACGGGTTCTGGGAGGGATTCGGGTAGGGCGTAGGGTGTGGGTTAGAGTTAGGGTTAGGGTTTGTGTTAGGGTTAGGGCTCGGTTAAGGGTTCGGGTTAGGATTGGGTACGCGTTAGTGTTAGGGTAGGGGTTAGGGTTAGGGTACGCTTTAGGGTGAGGGTAGTTATTAAACCTATCCCACTCTCTAGATACCCCTTAGCACGTAAAGGAATATTATTTGGGGGTCCAGCCATGGAGAAGGGTTTAGACACTGGGAGAAGATAAGGAACACACCCATTATCACGATATCACATTAGGATTCTCTTTTTAACCTGTTCCTTAAAACACTAGTGCTTAGGAAATCTATTGGAGGCAGAAGCAGTCAAGGGTAGCTTAGGGTTAGGGTTAGGGTTAGGGTGAGGGCTAGGGTATGGCTTAGGGTACGGGTTCGAGGAGGGGTTCGGGTAGGGCGTAGGGTATGGGTTAGGGTTAGGGTTAGGGTTAGTGTTAGGGTTAGGGCTCGGTTTAGGGTACGGGTTAGGATTAGGGAACGCGTTAGGGTTAGGGTAGGGGTTAGGGTTAGGGTACGTGTTAGGGTGAGGGTAGTTATTAAACCTATCACACTCTCTAGATACCCCTTAGCACGTAAAGGAATATTATTTGGGGGTCCAGCCATGGAGAAGAGTTTAGACACGAGGAGAAGATAAGGAACACACCCATTATCAAGAAATCACATTAGGATTCTCTTTTTACCCTGTTCCTTAAAACACTAGTGCTTAGGAAATCTATTGGAGGCAGAAGCAGTCAAGGGTAGCTTAGGGTTAGGGTTAGGGTTAGGGTGAGGGATAGGGTATGGCTTAGGGTATGGGTTCGGGGAGGGGTTCGGGTAGGGCGTAGGGTATGGGTTAGGGTTAGGGTTAGGGCTAGTGTTAGGGTTAGGGCTCGGTTTATGGTACGGGTTAGGATTAGGGTATGCGTTAGGGTTAGGGTAGGGGTTAGGGTTAGGGTTCGCGTTAGGGTGAGGGTAGTTATTAAACCTATCCCACTCTCTAGATACCCCTTAGCACGTAAAGGAATATTATTTGGGGGTCCAGCCATGGAGAAGAGTTTAGACACGAGGAGAAGATAAGGAACACACCCATTATCAAGAAATCACATTAGGATTCTCTTTTTAACCTGTTCCTTAAATCACTAGTGCTTAGGAAATCTATTGGAGGCAGAAGCCGTCAAGGGTAGCTTAGGGTTAGGGTTAGGGATAGGGTGAGGGTTAGGGTACGGTTTAGGGTACGGGTTCAGGGAGGGGTTCGTGTAGGGCGTAGGGTATGTGTTAGGGTTAGGGTTAGAGTTAGTGTTAGGGTTAGGGCTCGGTTTAGGGTATGGGTTAGGATTAGGGTACGCGTTAGGTTTAGGGTAGAGGTTAGGGTTAGGGTACGCGTTAGGGTGAGGGTAGTTATTAAACCTATCCCACTCTCTAGATACCCCTTAGCACGTAAAGGAATATTATTTGGGGGTCCAGCCATGGAGAAGAGTTTAGACACTAGGAGAAGATAAGGAACACACCCATTATCACGAAAACACATTAGGATTCTCTTTTTAACTGTTCCTTAAAACACTAGTGCTTAGGAAATCTATTGGAGGCAGAAGCAGTCAAGGGTAGCTAAGGGTTAGGGTTAGGGTTAGGGTGAGGGCTAGGGTATGGCTTACGGTACGGGTTCGGGGAGGGGTTCGGGTAGGGCGTAGGTTATGGGTTAGGGTTAGGGTTAGGGCTAGTGTTAGGGTTAGGGCTCGGTTTAGGGTACGGGTTAGGATTAGGGTATGCGTTAGGGTTAGGGGAGGGGTTAGGGTTAGGATACGCGTTAGAGTGAGGGTAGTTATTAAACCTATCCCACTCTCTAGATAGCCCTTAGCACGGAAAGGAATATTATTTGGGGGTCCAGCCATGGAGAAGAGTGTAGACACGAGGAGAAGATAAGGAACACACCCATTATCAAGAAATCACGTTAGGATTCTCTTTTTAACCTGTTCCTTAAATCACTAGTGCTTAGGAAATCTATTGGAGGCAGAAGCCGTCAAGGGTAGCTTAGGGTTAGGGTTAGGGTTAGGGTGAGGGTTAGGGTACGGCTTAGGGTACGGGTTCGGGGAGGGGTTCAGGTAGGGCGTAGGGTATGGGTTAGAGTTAGGGTTAGGGTTAGTGTTAGGGTTAGGGCTCGGTTTAGGGTACGGGTTAGGATTAGGGTACGCGTTAGTGTTAGGGTAGGGGTTAGGGTTAGGGTACGCTTTAGGGTGAGGGTAGTTATTAAACCTATCCCACTCTCTAGATACCCCTTAGCACGTAAAGGAATATTATTTGGGCGTCCAGCCATGGAGAAGGGTTTAGACACTAGGAGAAGATAAGGAACACACCCATTATCAAGAAATCACAATATGATTCTCTTTTTAAACTGTTCCTTAAAACACTAGTGGTTAGGAAATCTATTGGAGGCAGAAGCAGTCAAGGGTAGCTTAGGGTTAGGGTTAGGGTTAGGGTTAGGGTTAGGGTACGGCTTAGGGTACGGGTTCGGGGAGGGGTTCGGGTAGGGCGTAGGGTATGGGTTAGGGTTAGAGTTAGGGTTAGTGTTAGGGTTAGGGCTCGGTTTAGGGTACGGGTTAGGATTAGGGTACTCATTAGGTTTAGGGTAGGGGTTAGGGTTAGGGTACGCGTTAGGGTGAGGGTAGTTATTAAACCTATCCCACTCTCTAGATACCCCTTAGCACGTAAAGGAATATTATTTGGGGGTCCAGCCATGGAGAAGAGTTTAAACACTAGGAGAAGATAAGGAACACACCCATTATCAAGAAATCACATTAGGATTCTCTTTTTAACCTGTTCCTTAAAACACTAGTGCTTAGGAAATCTATTGGAGGCAGAAGCAGTCAAGGGTAGCTTAGGGTTAGGGTTAGGGTTAGGGTGAGGGTTAGGGTATGGCTTAGGGTACGGGTTCGGGGAGGGGTTCGGGTAGGGCGTAGGGTATGGGTTAGGGTTAGGGTTAGGGCTAGTGTTAGGGTTAGGGCTCGGTTTGGGGTACGGGTTAGGATTAGGGTACGCGTTAGGGTTAGGGTAGGGGTTAGGGTTAGGGTACACGTTAGGGTGAGGGTAGTTATGAAACCTATCACACTCTCTAGATACCCCTTAGCACGTAAAGGAATATTATTTGGGGGTCCAGCCATGGAAAAGAGTTTAGACAAGAGGAGAAGATAAGGAACACACCCATTATCAAGAAATCACATTAGGATTCTCTTTTTAACCTGTTCCTTAAATCACTAGTGCTTAGGAAATCTATTGGAGGCAGAAGCCGTCAAGGGTAGCTTAGGGTTAGGGTTAGGGATAGGGTGAGGGTTAGGGTACGGCTTAGGGTACGGGTTCTGGGAGGGATTCGGGTAGGGCGTAGGGTGTGGGTTAGAGTTAGGGTTAGGGTTTGTGTTAGGGTTAGGGCTCGGTTAAGGGTTCGGGTTAGGATTGGGTACGCGTTAGTGTTAGGGTAGGGGTTAGGGTTAGGGTACGCTTTAGGGTGAGGGTAGTTATTAAACCTATCCCACTCTCTAGATACCCCTTAGCACGTAAAGGAATATTATTTGGGGGTCCAGCCATGGAGAAGGGTTTAGACACTGGGAGAAGATAAGGAACACACCCATTATCACGATATCACATTAGGATTCTCTTTTTAACCTGTTCCTTAAAACACTAGTGCTTAGGAAATCTATTGGAGGCAGAAGCAGTCAAGGGTAGCTTAGGGTTAGGGTTAGGGTTAGGGTGAGGGCTAGGGTATGGCTTAGGGTACGGGTTCGGGGAGGGGTTCGGGTAGGGCGTAGGGTATGGGTTAGGGTTAGAGTTAGGGTTAGTGTTAGGGTTAGGGCTCGGTTTAGGGTACGGGTTAGGATTAGGGAACGCGTTAGGGTTAGGGTAGGGGTTAGGGTTAGGGTACGTGTTAGGGTGAGGGTAGTTATTAAACCTATCACACTCTCTAGATACCCCTTAGCACGTAAAGGAATATTATTTGGGGGTCCAGCCATGGAGAAGAGTTTAGACACGAGGAGAAGATAAGGAACACACCCATTATCAAGAAATCACATTAGGATTCTCTTTTTAACCTGTTCCTTAAAACACTAGTGCTTAGGAAATCTATTGGAGGCAGAAGCAGTCAAGGGTAGCTTAGGGTTAGGGTTAGGGTTAGGGTGAGGGATAGGGTATGGCTTAGGGTATGGGTTCGGGGAGGGGTTCGGGTAGGGCGTAGGGTATGGGTTAGGGTTAGGGTTAGGGCTAGTGTTAGGGTTAGGGCTCGGTTTATGGTACGGGTTAGGATTAGGGTATGCGTTAGGGTTAGGGTAGGGGTTAGGGTTAGGGTTCGCGTTAGGGTGAGGGTAGTTATTAAACCTATCCCACTCTCTAGATACCCCTTAGCACGTAAAGGAATATTATTTGGGGGTCCAGCCATGGAGAAGAGTTTAGACACGAGGAGAAGATAAGGAACACACCCATTATCAAGAAATCACATTAGGATTCTCTTTTTAACCTGTTCCTTAAATCACTAGTGCTTAGGAAATCTATTGGAGGCAGAAGCCATCAAGGGTAGCTTAGGGTTAGGGTTAGGGATAGGGTGAGGGTTAGGGTACGGTTTAGGGTACGGGTTCAGGGAGGGGTTCGTGTAGGGCGTAGGGTATGTGTTAGGGTTAGGGTTAGAGTTAGTGTTAGGGTTAGGGCTCGGTTTAGGGTATGGGTTAGGATTAGGGTACGCGTTAGGTTTAGGGTAGGGGTTAGGGTTAGGGTACGCGTTAGGGTGAGGGTAGTTATTAAACCTATCCCACTCTCTAGATACCCCTTAGCACGTAAAGGAATATTATTTGGGGGTCCAGCCATGGAGAAGGGTTTAGACACTAGGAGAAGATAAGGAACACACCCATTATCACGATATCACATTAGGATTCTCTTTTTAACCTGTTCCTTAAAACACTAGTGCTTAGGAAATCTATTGGAGGCAGAAGCAGTCAAGGGTAGCTTAGGGTTAGGGTTAGGGTTAGGGTGAGGGCTAGGGTATGGCTTAGGGTACGGGTTCGGGGAGGGGTTCGGGTAGGGCGTAGGGTATGGGTTAGGGTTAGGGTTAGGGTTAGTGTTAGGGTTAGGGCTCGGTTTAGGGTACGGGTTAGGATTAGGGAACGCGTTAGGGTTAGGGTAGGGGTTAGGGTTAGGGTACGTGTTAGGGTGAGGGTAGTTATTAAACCTATCACACTCTCTAGATACCCCTTAGCACGTAAAGGAATATTATTTGGGGGTCCAGCCATGGAGAAGAGTTTAGACACGAGGAGAAGATAAGGAACACACCCATTATCAAGAAATCACATTAGGATTCTCTTTTTAACCTGTTCCTTAAAACACTAGTGCTTAGGAAATCTATTGGAGGCAGAAGCAGTCAAGGGTAGCTTAGGGTTAGGGTTAGGGTTAGGGTGAGGGATAGGGTATGGCTTAGGGTATGGGTTCGGGGAGGGGTTCGGGTAGGGCGTAGGGTATGGGTTAGGGTTAGGGTTAGGGCTAGTGTTAGGGTTAGGGCTCGGTTTATGGTACGGGTTAGGATTAGGGTATGCGTTAGGGTTAGGGTAGGGGTTAGGGTTAGGGTTCGCGTTAGGGTGAGGGTAGTTATTAAACCTATCCCACTCTCTAGATACCCCTTAGCACGTAAAGGAATATTATTTGGGGGTCCAGCCATGGAGAAGAGTTTAGACACGAGGAGAAGATAAGGAACACACCCATTATCAAGAAATCACATTAGGATTCTCTTTTTAACCTGTTCCTTAAATCACTAGTGCTTAGGAAATCTATTGGAGGCAGAAGCCGTCAAGGGTAGCTTAGGGTTAGGGTTAGGGATAGGGTGAGGGTTAGGGTACGGTTTAGGGTACGGGTTCAGGGAGGGGTTCGTGTAGGGCGTAGGGTATGTGTTAGGGTTAGGGTTAGAGTTAGTGTTAGGGTTAGGGCTCGGTTTAGGGTATGGGTTAGGATTAGGGTACGCGTTAGGTTTAGGGTAGGGGTTAGGGTTAGGGTACGCGTTAGGGTGAGGGTAGTTATTAAACCTATCCCACTCTCTAGATACCCCTTAGCACGTAAAGGAATATTATTTGGGGGTCCAGCCATGGAGAAGAGTTTAGATACTAGGAGAAGATAAGGAACACACCCATTATCACGAAAACACATTAGGATTCTCTTTTTAACCTGTTCCTTAAAACACTAGTGCTTAGGAAATCTATTGGAGGCAGAAGCAGTCAAGGGTAGCTTAGGGTTAGGGTTAGGGTTAGGGTGAGGGCTAGGGTATGGCTTACGGTACGGGTTCGGGGAGGGGTTCGGGTAGGGCGTAGGGTATGGGTTAGGGTTAGGGTTAGGGCTAGTGTTAGGGTTAGGGCTCGGTTTAGGGTACGGGTTAGGATTAGGGTACGCGTTAGGGTTAGTGTACGCGTTAGGGTGAGGGTAGTTATTAAACCTATCCCACTCTCTAGATACCCCTTAGCACGTACAGGAATATTATTGGGGGTCCAGCCATGGAGAAGAGTTTAGACACTAGGAGAAGATAAGGAACACACCCATTATCACGAAATCACATTAGGATTCTCTTTTTAACCTGTTCCTTAAAACACTAGTGCTTAGGAAATCTATTGGAGGCAGAAGCAGTCAAGGGTAGCTTAGGGTTAGGGTTAGGGTTAGGGTGAGGGTTAGGGTATGGCTTAGGGTACGGGTTCGCGGAAGGGTTCGGGTAGGGCGTAGGGTATGGGTTAGGGTTAGGGTTAGGGTTAGTGTTAGGGTTAGGGCTCGGTTTAGGGTACGGGTTAGGATTAGGGTACGCGTTAGTGTTAGGGTAGTGGTTAGCGTTAGGGTACGTGTTAGGGTGGGGGTAGTTATTAAACCTATCACACTCTCTAGATACCCCTTAGCACGTAAAGGAATATTATTTGGGGGTCCAGCCTTGGAGAAGAGTTTAGACACGAGGAGAATATAAGGAACACACCCATTATCAAGAAATCACATTAGGATTCTCTTTTTAACCTGTTCCTTAAAACACTAGTGCTTAGGAAATCTATTGGAGGCAGAAGCAGTCAAGGGTAGCTTAGGGTTAGGGTTAGGGTTAGGGTGTGGGTTAGGGTACGGTTTAGGGTACGGGTTCGGGGAGGGGTTCGGGTAGGGCGTAGGGTATGGGTTAGGGTTAGGGTTAGGCCTAGTGTTAGGGTTAGGGCTCGGTTTAGGGTACGGGTTAGGATTAGGGTATGTGTTAGGATTATGGTAGGGGTTAGGGTTAGGATACGCGTTAGAGTGAGGGTAGTTATTAAACCTATCCCACTCTCTAGATAGCCCTTAGCACGTAAAGGAATATTATTTGGGGGTCCAGCCATGGAGAAGAGTTTAGACACGAGGAGAAGATAAGGAACACACCCATTATCCAGAAATCACATTAGGATTCTCTTTTTAACCTGTTCCTTAAATCACTAGTGCTTAGGAAATCTATTGGAGGCAGAAGCCGTCAAGGGTAGCTTAGGGTTAGGGTTAGGTTTAGGGTGAGGGTTAGGGTACGGCTTAGGGTACGGGTTCGGGGAGGGGTTCAGGTAGGGCGTAGGGTATGGGTTAGAGTTAGGGTTAGGGTTAGTGTTAGGGTTAGGGCTCGGTTTAGGGTACGGGTTAGGATTAGGGTACTTGTTAGTGTTAGGGTAGGGGTTAGGGTTAGGGTACGCTTTAGGGTGAGGGTAGTTATTAAACCTATCCCACTCTCTAGATACCCCTTAGCACGTAAAGGAATATTATTTGGGCGTCCAGCCATGGAGAAGGGTTTAGACACTAGGAGAAGATAAGGAACACACCCATTATCAAGAAATCACAATATGATTCTCTTTTTAAACTGTTCCTTAAAACACTAGTGGTTAGGAAATCTATTGGAGGCAGAAGCAGTCAAGGGTAGCTTAGGGTTAGGGTTAGGGTTAGGGTGAGGGTTAGGGTACGGCTTAGGGTACGGGTTCGGGGAGGGGTTCGGGTAGGGCGTAGGGTATGGGTTAGGGTTAGAGTTAGGGTTAGTGTTAGGGTTAGGGCTCGGTTTAGGGTACGGGTTAGGATTAGGGTACTCATTAGGTTTAGGGTAGGGGTTAGGGTTAGGGTACGCGTTAGGGTGAGGGTAGTTATTAAACCTATCCCACTCTCTAGATACCCCTTAGCACGTAAAGGAATATTATTTGGGGGTCCAGCCATGGAGAAGAGTTGAGACACGAGGAGAAGATAAGGAACACACCCATTATCAAGAAATCACATTAGGATTCTCTTTTTAACCTGTTCCTTAAATCACTAGTGCTTAGGAAATCTATTGGAGGCAGAAGCCGTCAAGGGTAGCTTAGGGTTAGGGTTAGGGTTAGGGTGAGGGTTAGGGTACGGTTTAGGATACGGGTTCAGGGAGGGGTTCGTGTAGGGCGTAGGGTATGGGTTAGGGTTAGGGATAGAGTTAGTGTTAGGGTTAGGGCTCGGTTTAGGGTATGGGTTAGGATTAGGGTACGCGTTAGGGTTAGGGTAGGGGTTAGGGTTAGGGTACGCGTTAGGGTGAGGGTAGTTATTAAACCTATCCCACTCTCTAGATACCCCTTAGCACGTAAAGGAATATTATTTGGGGGTCCAGCCATGGAGAAGAGTTTAGACACTAGGAGAAGATAAGGAACACACCCATTATCACGAAAACACATTAGGATTCTCTTTTTAACCTGTTCCTTAAAACAGTACTGCTTAGGAAATCTATTGGAGGCAGAAGCAGTCAAGGGTAGCTTAGGGTTAGTGTTAGGGTTAGGGTGAGGGCTAGGGTATGGCTTACGGTACGGGTTCGGGGAGGGGTTCGGGTAGGGCGTAGGGTATGGTTTAGGATTAGTGTTATGGTTAGGGCTCGGTTTAGGGTACGGGTTAGGATTAGGGTACGCGTTAGGGTTAGGGTAGGGGTTAGGGTTAGGGTACGTGTTAGGGTGAGGGTAGTTATTAAACCTATCACACTCTCTAGATACCCCTTAGCACATAAAGGAATATTATTTGGGGGTCCAGCCATGGAGAAGAGTTTAGACACGAGGAGAAGATAAGGAACACACCCATTATCAAGAAATCACATTAGGATTCTCTTTTTAACATGTTCCTTAAAACACTAGTGCTTAGGAAATCTATTGGAGGCAGAAACCGTCAAGGGTAGCTTAGGGTTAGGGTTAGGTTTAGGTTTAGGGTGAGGGTTAGAGTACGGCTTAGGGCACGGGTTCGGGGAGGGGTTCGGGTAGGGCGTAGGGTATGGGTTAGGGTTAGGGTTAGTGTTAGTGTTAGGGTTAGGGCTCGGTTTAGGGTACGGGTTAGGATTAGGGTACGTGTTAGTGTTAGGGTAGTGGTTAGCGTTAGGGTACGCGTTAGGGTGGGGGTAGTTATTAAACCTATCACACTCTCTAGATACCCCTTAGCACGTAAAGGAATATTATTTGGGCGTCCAGCCATGGAGAAGGGTTTAGACACTAGGAGAAGATAAGGAACACACCCATTATCACGAAATCACAATATGATTCTCTTTTTAAACTGTTCCTTAAAACACTAGTGGTTAGGAAATCTATTGGAGGCAGAAGCAGTCAAGGGTAGCTTAGGGTTAGGGTTAGGGTTAGGGTGAGGGTTAGGGTACGGCTTAGGGTACGGGTTCGGGGAGGGGTTCGGGTAGGGCGTAGGGTATGGGTTAGGGTTAGAGTTAGGGTTAGTGTTAGGGTTAGGGCTCGGTTTAGGGTACGGGTTAGGATTAGGGTACGCGTTAGGTTTAGGGTAGGGGTTAGCGTTAGGGTACGCGTTAGGGTGAGGGTAGTTATTAAACCTATCCCACTCTCTAGATACCCCTTAGCACGTAAAGGAATATTATTTGGGGGTCCAGCCATGGAGAAGAGTTTAGACACTAGGAGAAGATAAGGAACACACCCATTATCACGAAAACACATTAGGATTCTCTTTTTAACTGTTCCTTAAAACACTAGTGCTTAGGAAATCTATTGGAGGCAGAAGCAGTCAAGGGTAGCTAAGGGTTAGGGTTAGGGTTAGGGTGAGGGCTAGGGTATGGCTTACGGTACGGGTTCGGGGAGGGGTTCGGGTAGGGCGTAGGTTATGGGTTAGGGTTAGGGTTAGGGCTAGTGTTAGGGTTAGGGCTCGGTTTAGGGTACGGGTTAGGATTAGGGTATGCGTTAGGGTTAGGGGAGGGGTTAGGGTTAGGATACGCGTTAGAGTGAGGGTAGTTATTAAACCTATCCCACTCTCTAGATAGCCCTTAGCACGGAAAGGAATATTATTTGGGGGTCCAGCCATGGAGAAGAGTGTAGACACGAGGAGAAGATAAGGAACACACCCATTATCAAGAAATCACATTAGGATTCTCTTTTTAACCTGTTCCTTAAAACACTAGTGCTTAGGAAATCTATTGGAGGCAGAAGCAGTCAAGGGTAGCTTAGGGTTAGGGTTAGGGTTAGGGTGAGGGTTAGGGTATGGCTTAGGGTACGGGTTCGGGGAGGGGTTCGGGTAGGGCGTAGGGTATGGGTTAGGGTTAGGGTTAGGGCTAGTGTTAGGGTTAGGGCTCGGTTTGGGGTACGGGTTAGGATTAGGGTACGCGTTAGTGTTAGGGTAGGGGTTAGGGTTAGGGTACACGTTAGGGTGAGGGTAGTTATGAAACCTATCACACTCTCTAGATACCCCTTAGCACGTAAAGGAATATTATTTGGGGGTCCAGCCATGGAAAAGAGTTTAGACAAGAGGAGAAGATAAGGAACACACCCATTATCAAGAAATCACATTAGGATTCTCTTTTTAACCTGTTCCTTAAATCATTAGTGCTTAGGAAATCTATTGGAGGCAGAAGCCGTCAAGGGTAGCTTAGGGTTAGGGTTAGGGATAGGGTGAGGGTTAGGGTACGGCTTAGGGTACGGGTTCTGGGAGGGATTCGGGTAGGGCGTAGGGTATGGGTTAGAGTTAGGGTTAGGGTTAGTGTTAGGGTTAGGGCTCAGTTTAGGGTACGGGTTAGGATTAGGGTACGCATTAGTGTTAGGGTAGGGGTTAGGGTTAGGGTACGCTTTAGGGTGAGGGTAGTTATTAAACCTATCCCACTCTCTAGATACCCCTTAGCACGTAAAGGAATATTATTTGGGGGTCCAGCCATGGAGAAGGGTTTAGACACTGGGAGAAGATAAGGAACACACCCATTATCACGATATCACATTAGGATTCTCTTTTTAACCTGTTCCTTAAAACACTAGTGCTTAGGAAATCTATTGGAGGCAGAAGCAGTCAAGGGTAGCTTAGGGTTAGGGTTAGGGTTAGGGTGAGGGCTAGGGTATGGCTTAGGGTACGGGTTCGGGGAGGGGTTCGGGTAGGGCGTAGGGTATGGGTTAGGGTTAGGGTTAGGGTTAGTGTTAGGGTTAGGGCTCGGTTTAGGGTACGGGTTAGGATTAGGGAACGCGTTAGGGTTAGGGTAGGGGTTAGGGTTAGGGTACGTGTTAGGGTGAGGGTAGTTATTAAACCTATCACACTCTCTAGATACCCCTTAGCACGTAAAGGAATATTATTTGGGGGTCCAGCCATGGAGAAGAGTTTAGACACGAGGAGAAGATAAGGAACACACCCATTATCAAGAAATCACATTAGGATTCTCTTTTTAACCTGTTCCTTAAAACACTAGTGCTTAGGAAATCTATTGGAGGCAGAAGCAGTCAAGGGTAGCTTAGGGTTAGGGTTAGGGTTAGGGTGAGGGATAGGGTATGGCTTAGGGTATGGGTTCGGGGAGGGGTTCGGGTAGGGCGTAGGGTATGGGTTAGGGTTAGGGTTAGGGCTAGTGTTAGGGTTAGGGCTCGGTTTATGGTACGGGTTAGGATTAGGGTATGCGTTAGGGTTAGGGTAGGGGTTAGGGTTAGGGTTCGCGTTAGGGTGAGGGTAGTTATTAAACCTATCCCACTCTCTAGATACCCCTTAGCACGTAAAGGAATATTATTTGGGGGTCCAGCCATGGAGAAGAGTTTAGACACGAGGAGAAGATAAGGAACACACCCATTATCAAGAAATCACATTAGGATTCTCTTTTTAACCTGTTCCTTAAATCACTAGTGCTTAGGAAATCTATTGGAGGCAGAAGCCGTCAAGGGTAGCTTAGGGTTAGGGTTAGGGATAGGGTGAGGGTTAGGGTACGGTTTAGGGTACGGGTTCAGGGAGGGGTTCGTGTAGGGCGTAGGGTATGTGTTAGGGTTAGGGTTAGAGTTAGTGTTAGGGTTAGGGCTCGGTTTAGGGTATGGGTTAGGATTAGGGTACGCGTTAGGTTTAGGGTAGGGGTTAGGGTTAGGGTACGCGTTAGGGTGAGGGTAGTTATTAAACCTATCCCACTCTCTAGATACCCCTTAGCACGTAAAGGAATATTATTTGGGGGTCCAGCCATGGAGAAGGGTTTAGACTCTAGGAGAAGATAAGGAACACACCCATTATCACGATATCACATTAGGATTCTCTTTTTAACCTGTTCCTTAAAACACTAGTGCTTAGGAAATCTATTGGAGGCAGAAGCAGTCAAGGGTAGCTTAGGGTTAGGGTTAGGGTTAGGGTGAGGGCTAGGGTATGGCTTAGGGTACGGGTTCGGGGAGGGGTTCGGGTAGGGCGTAGGGTATGGGTTAGGGTTAGGGTTAGGGTTAGTGTTAGGGTTAGGGCTCGGTTTAGGGTACGGGTTAGGATTAGGGAACGCGTTAGGGTTAGGGTAGGGGTTAGGGTTAGGGTACGTGTTAGGGTGAGGGTAGTTATTAAACCTATCACACTCTCTAGATACCCCTTAGCACGTAAAGGAATATTATTTGGGGGTCCAGCCATGGAGAAGAGTTTAGACACGAGGAGAAGATAAGGAACACACCCATTATCAAGAAATCACATTAGGATTCTCTTTTTAACCTGTTCCTTAAAACACTAGTGCTTAGGAAATCTATTGGAGGCAGAAGCAGTCAAGGGTAGCTTAGGGTTAGGGTTAGGGTTAGGGTGAGGGATAGGGTATGGCTTAGGGTATGGGTTCGGGGAGGGGTTCGGGTAGGGCGTAGGGTATGGGTTAGGGTTAGGGTTAGGGCTAGTGTTAGGGTTAGGGCTCGGTTTATGGTACGGGTTAGGATTAGGGTATGAGTTAGGGTTAGGGTAGGGGTTAGGGTTAGGGTTCGCGTTAGGGTGAGGGTAGTTATTAAACCTATCCCACTCTCTAGATACCCCTTAGCACGTAAAGGAATATTATTTGGGGGTCCAGCCATGGAGAAGAGTTTAGACACGAGGAGAAGATAAGGAACACACCCATTATCAAGAAATCACATTAGGATTCTCTTTTTAACCTGTTCCTTAAATCACTAGTGCTTAGGAAATCTATTGGAGGCAGAAGCCGTCAAGGGTAGCTTAGGGTTAGGGTTAGGGATAGGGTGAGGGTTAGGGTACGGTTTAGGGTACGGGTTCAGGGAGGGGTTCGTGTAGGGCGTAGGGTATGTGTTAGGGTTAGGGTTAGAGTTAGTGTTAGGGTTAGGGCTCGGTTTAGGGTATGGGTTAGGATTAGGGTACGCGTTAGGTTTAGGGTAGGGGTTAGGGTTAGGGTACGCGTTAGGGTGAGGGTAGTTATTAAACCTATCCCACTCTCTAGATACCCCTTAGCACGTAAAGGAATATTATTTGGGGGTCCAGCCATGGAGAAGAGTTTAGATACTAGGAGAAGATAAGGAACACACCCATTATCACGAAAACACATTAGGATTCTCTTTTTAACATGTTCCTTAAAACACTAGTGCTTAGGAAATCTATTGGAGGCAGAAGCAGTCAAGGGTAGCTTAGGGTTAGGGTTAGGGTTAGGGTGAGGGCTAGGGTATGGCTTACGGTACGGGTTCGGGGAGGGGTTCGGGTAGGGCGTAGGGTATGGGTTAGGGTTAGGGTTAGGGCTAGTGTTAGGGTTAGGGCTCGGTTTAGGGTACGGGTTAGGATTAGGGTATGCGTTAGGGTTAGGATAGGGGTTAGGGTTAGGATACGCGTTAGAGTGAGGGTAGTTATTAAACCTATCCCACTCTCTAGATAGCCCTTAGCACGGAAAGGAATATTATTTGGGGGTCCAGCCATGGAGAAGAGTTTAGACACGAGGAGAAGATAAGGAACACACCCATTATCAAGAAATCACATTAGGATTCTCTTTTTAACCTGTTCCTTAAATCACTAGTGCTTAGGAAATCTATTGGAGGCAGAAGCCGTCAAGGGTAGCTTAGGGTTAGGGTTAGGGTTAGGGTGAGGGTTAGGGTACGGCTTAGGGTACGGGTTCGGGGAGGGGTTCAGGTAGGGCGTAGGGTATGGGTTAGAGTTATGGTTAGGGTTAGTGTTAGGGTTAGGGCTCGGTTTAGGGTACGGGTTAGGATTAGGGTACGCGTTAGTGTTAGGGTAGGGGTTAGGGTTAGGGTACGCTTTAGGGTGAGGGTAGTTATTAAACCTACCCCACTCTCTAGATACCCCTTAGCACGTAAAGGAATATTATTTGGGCGTCCAGCCATGGAGAAGGGTTTAGACACTAGGAGAAGATAAGGAACACACCCATTATCAAGAAATCACAATATGATTCTCTTTTTAAACTGTTCCTTAAAACACTAGTGGTTAGGAAATCTATTGGAGGCAGAAGCAGTCAAGGGTAGCTTAGGGTTAGGGTTAGGGTTAGGGTGAGGGTTAGGGTACGGCTTAGGGTACGGGTTCGGGGAGGGGTTCGGGTAGGGCGTAGGGTATGGGTTAGGGTTAGAGTTAGGGTTAGTGTTAGGGTTAGGGCTCGGTTTAGGGTACGGGTTAGGATTAGGGAACGCGTTAGGTTTAGGGTAGGGGTTAGGGTTAGGGTACGTGTTAGGGTGAGGGTAGTTATTAAACCTATCACACTCTCTAGATACCCCTTAGCACGTAAAGGAATATTATTTGGGGGTCCAGCCATGGAGAAGAGTTTAGACACGAGGAGAAGATAAGGAACACACCCATTATCAAGAAATCACATTAGGATTCTCTTTTTAACCTGTTCCTTAAAACACTAGTGCTTAGGAAATCTATTGGAGGCAGAAGCAGTCAAGGGTAGCTTAGGGTTAGGGTTAGGGTTAGGGTGAGGGATAGGGTATGGCTTAGGGTACGGGTTCGGGGAGGGGTTCGGGTAGGGCGTAGGGTATGGGTTAGGGTTAGGGTTAGGGCTAGTGTTAGGGTTAGGGCTCGGTTTAGGGTACGGGTTAGGATTAGTGTATGCGTTAGGGTTAGGGTAGGGGTTAGGGTTAGGGTTAGGGTACGCGTTAGGGTGAGGGTAGTTATTAAACCTATCCCACTCTCTAGATACCCCTTAGCACGTAAAGGAATATTATTTGGGGGTCCAGCCATGGAGAAGAGTTTAGACACGAGGAGAAGATAAGGAACACACCCATTATCAAGAAATCACATTAGGATTCTCTTTTTAACCTGTTCCTTAAATCACTAGTGCTTAGGAAATCTATTGGAGGCAGAAGCCGTCAAGGGTAGCTTAGGGTTAGGGTTAGGGTTAGGGTGAGGGCTAGGGTATGGCTTACGGTACGGGTTCGGGGAGGGGTTCGGGTAGGGCGTAGGGTATGGTTTAGGGTTAGTGTTATGGTTAGGGCTCGGTTTAGGGTATGGGTTAGGATTAGGGTACGCGTTAGGGTTAGGGTAGGGGTTAGGGTTAGGGTACGTGTTAGGGTGAGGGTAGTTATTAAACCTATCACACTCTCTAGATACCCCTTAGCACCTAAAGCAATATTATTTGGGGGTCCAGACATGGAGAAGAGTTTAGACACGAGGAGAAGATAAGGAACACACCCATTATCAAGAAATCACATTAGGATTCTCTTTTTAACCTGTTCCTTAAAACACTAGTGCTTAGGAAATCTATTGGAGGCAGAAGCAGTCAAGGGTAGCTTAGGGTTAGGGTTAGGTTTAGGGTGAGGGTTAGGGTACGGCTTAGGGCACGGGTTCGGGGAGGGGTTCGGGTAGGGCGTAGGGTATGGGTTAGGGTTAGGGTTAAGGTTAGTGTTAGGGTTAGGGCTCGGTTTAGGGTACGGGTTAGGATTAGGGTACGCGTTAGGGTTAGTGTACGCGTTAGGGTGAGGGTAGTTATTAAACCTATCCCACTCTCTAGATACCCCTTAGCACGTACAGGAATATTATTGGGGGTCCACCCATGGAGAAGAGTTTAGACACTAGGAGAAGATAAGGAACACACCCATTATCACGAAATCACATTAGGATTCTCTTTTTAACCTGTTCCTTAAAACACTAGTGCTTAGGAAATCTATTGGAGGCAGAAGCAGTCAAGGGTAGCTTAGGGTTAGGGTTAGGGTTAGGGTGAGGGTTAGGGTATGGCTTAGTGTACGGGTTCGGGGAGGGGTTCGGGTAGGGCGTAGGGTATGGGTTAGGGTTAGGGTTAGGGCTAGAGTTAGGGTTAGGGCTCGGTTTGGGGTACGGGTTAGGATTAGGGTACGCGTTAGTGTTATGGTAGTGGTTAGGGTTAGGGTACGCGTTAGCGTGGGGGTAGTTATTAAACCTATCACACTCTCTAGATACCCCTTAGCACGTAAAGG
Organism: Balaenoptera acutorostrata; assembly: GCF_949987535.1. Lineage (NCBI taxonomy): Eukaryota > Metazoa > Chordata > Mammalia > Artiodactyla > Balaenopteridae > Balaenoptera > Balaenoptera acutorostrata. The sequence continues at coordinate 112,192 of NW_026646793.1, read as the reverse complement.
AATATTATTTGGGGGTCCAGCCATGGAGAAGAGTTTAGACACTAGGAGAAGATAAGGAACAAACCCATTATCACGAAATCACATAAGGATTCTCTTTTTAACATGTTACTTAAAACACTAGTGCTTAGGAAATCTATTGGAGGCAGAAGCCGTCAAGGGTAGCTTAGGGTTAGGGTGAGGGTTAGGGTGAGGGTTAGGGTACGGGTTCGGGGAGGGGTTCGGGTAGGGCGTAGGGTATGGGTTAGGGTTAGGGTTAGGGCTAGTGTTAGGGTTATGTCTCGGTTTAAGGTACGGGTTAGGATTAGGGTACGCGTTAGGGTTAGGGTAGGGGTTAGGGTTAGGGTACGCGTTAGGGTGAGGGAAGTTATTAAACCTATCCCACTCTCTAGATACCCCTTAGCACGTAAAGGAATATTATTTGGGGGTCCAGCCATGGAGAAGAGTTTAGACACGAGGAGAAGATAAGGAACACACCCATTATCACGAAATCACATTAGGATTCTCTTTTTAACCTGTTCCTTAAAACACTAGTGCTTAGGAAATCTATTGGAGGCAGAAGCATTCAAGAGTAGCTTAGGGTTAGGGTTAGGTTTAGGGTGAGGGCTAGGGTATGGCTTAGGGTACGGGTTCGGGGAGGGGTTCGGGTAGGGCATAGGGTATGGGTTAGGGTTAGGGTTAGGGTTAGTGTTAGGGTTAGGGCTCGGTTTAGGTACGGGTTAGGATTAGGGAACACGTTAGCGTTAGGGTAGGGGTTAGGGTTAGTGTACGTGTTAGGGTGAGGGTAGTTATTAAACCTATCACACTCTCTAGATACCCCTTAGCACGTAAAGGAATATTATTTGGGGGTCCAGCCATGGAGAAGAGTTGAGACACGAGGAGAAGATAAGGAACACACCCATTATCAAGAAATCACAATATGATTCTCTTTTTAAACTGTTCCTTAAAACACTAGTGGTTAGGAAATCTATTGGAGGCAGAAGCAGTCAAGGGTAGCTTAGGGTTAGGGTTAGGGTTAGGGTGAGGGTTAGGGTACGGCTTAGGGTACGGGTTCGGGGAGGGGTTCGGGTAGGGCGTAGGGTATGGGTTAGGGTTAGAGTTAGGGTTAGTGTTAGGGTTAGGGCTCGGTTTAGGGTACGGGTTAGGATTAGGGTACTCATTAGGTTTAGGGTAGGGGTTAGGGTTAGGGTACGCGTTAGGGTGAGGGTAGTTATTAAACCTATCCCACTCTCTAGATACCCCTTAGCACGTAAAGGAATATTATTTGGGGGTCCAGCCATGGAGAAGAGTTGAGACACGAGGAGAAGATAAGGAACACACCCATTATCAAGAAATCACATTAGGATTCTCTTTTTAACCTGTTCCTTAAATCACTAGTGCTTAGGAAATCTATTGGAGGCAGAAGCCGTCAAGGGTAGCTTAGGGTTAGGGTTAGGGTTAGGGTGAGGGTTAGGGTACGGTTTAGGATACGGGTTCAGGGAGGGGTTCGTGTAGGGCGTAGGGTATGGGTTAGGGTTAGGGATAGAGTTAGTGTTAGGGTTAGGGCTCGGTTTAGGGTATGGGTTAGGATTAGGGTACGCGTTAGGGTTAGGGTAGGGGTTAGGGTTAGGGTACGCGTTAGGGTGAGGGTAGTTATTAAACCTATCCCACTCTCTAGATACCCCTTAGCACGTAAAGGAATATTATTTGGGGGTCCAGCCATGGAGAAGAGTTTAGACACTAGGAGAAGATAAGGAACACACCCATTATCACGAAAACACATTAGGATTCTCTTTTTAACCTGTTCCTTAAAACAGTAGTGCTTAGGAAATCTATTGGAGGCAGAAGCAGTCAAGGGTAGCTTAGGGTTAGTGTTAGGGTTAGGGTGAGGGCTAGGGTATGGCTTACGGTACGGGTTCGGGGAGGGGTTCGGGTAGGGCGTAGGGTATGGTTTAGGATTAGTGTTATGGTTAGGGCTCGGTTTAGGGTACGGGTTAGGATTAGGGTACGCGTTAGGGTTAGGGTAGGGGTTAGGGTTAGGGTACGTGTTAGGGTGAGGGTAGTTATTAAACCTATCACACTCTCTAGATACCCCTTAGCACATAAAGGAATATTATTTGGGGGTCCAGCCATGGAGAAGAGTTTAGACACGAGGAGAAGATAAGGAACACACCCATTATCAAGAAATCACATTAGGATTCTCTTTTTAACATGTTCCTTAAAACACTAGTGCTTAGGAAATCTATTGGAGGCAGAAACCGTCAAGGGTAGCTTAGGGTTAGGGTTAGGGTTAGGTTTAGGGTGAGGGTTAGAGTACGGCTTAGGGCACGGGTTCGGGGAGGGGTTCGGGTAGGGCGTAGGGTATGGGTTAGGGTTAGGGTTAGTGTTAGTGTTAGGGTTAGGGCTCGGTTTAGGGTACGGGTTAGGATTAGGGTACGTGTTAGTGTTAGGGTAGTGGTTAGCGTTAGGGTACGCGTTAGGGTGGGGGTAGTTATTAAACCTATCACACTCTCTAGATACCCCTTAGCACGTAAAGGAATATTATTTGGGCGTCCAGCCATGGAGAAGGGTTTAGACACTAGGAGAAGATAAGGAACACACCCATTATCACGAAATCACAATATGATTCTCTTTTTAAACTGTTCCTTAAAACACTAGTGGTTAGGAAATCTATTGGAGGCAGAAGCAGTCAAGGGTAGCTTAGGGTTAGGGTTAGGGTTAGGGTGAGGGTTAGGGTACGGCTTAGGGTACGGGTTCGGGGAGGGGTTCGGGTAGGGCGTAGGGTATGGGTTAGGGTTAGAGTTAGGGTTAGTGTTAGGGTTAGGGCTCGGTTTAGGGTACGGGTTAGGATTAGGGTACTCGTTAGGTTTAGGGTAGGGGTTAGCGTTAGGGTACGCGTTAGGGTGAGGGTAGTTATTAAACCTATCCCACTCTCTAGATACCCCTTAGCACGTAAAGGAATATTATTTGGGGGTCCAGCCATGGAGAAGAGTTTAGACACGAGGAGAAGATAAGGAACACACCCATTATCAAGAAATCACATTAGGATTCTCTTTTTAACCTGTTCCTTAAATCACTAGTGCTTAGGAAATCTATTGGAGGCAGAAGCCGTCAAGGGTAGCTTAGGGTTAGGGTTAGGGTTAGGGTGAGGGTTAGGGTACGGTTTAGGGTACGGGTTCAGGGAGGGGTTCGTGTAGGGCGTAGGTTATGGGTTAGGGTTAGGGTTAGAGTTAGTGTTAGGGTTAGGGCTCGGTGTAGGGTATGGGTTAGGTTTAGGGTACGCGTTAGGGTTAGGGTAGGGGTTAGGGTTAGGGTACGCGTTAGGGTGAGGGTAGTTATTAAACCTATCCCACTCTCTAGATACCCCTTAGCACGTAAAGGAATATTATTTGGGGGTCCAGCCATGGAGAAGAGTTTAGACACTAGGAGAAGATAAGGAACACACCCATTATCACGAAAACACATTAGGATTCTCTTTTTAACCTGTTCCTTAAAACACTAGTGCTTAGGAAATCTATTGGAGGCAGAAGCAGTCAAGGGTAGCTTAGGGTTAGTGTTAGGGTTAGGGTGAGGGCTAGGGTATGGCTTACGGTACGGGTTCGGGGAGGGGTTCGGGTAGGGCGTAGGGTATGGTTTAGGGTTAGTGTTATGGTTAGGGCTCGGTTTAGGGTACGGGTTAGGATTAGGGTATGCGTTAGGGTTAGGGTAGGGGTTAGGGTTAGGGTACGTGTTAGGGTGAGGGTAGTTATTAAACCTATCACACTCTCTAGATACCCCTTAGCACATAAAGGAATATTATTTGGGGGTCCAGCCATGGAGAAGAGTTTAGACACGAGGAGAAGATAAGGAACACACCCATTATCAAGAAATCACATTAGGATTCTCTTTTTAACATGTTCCTTAAAACACTAGTGCTTAGGAAATCTATTGGAGGCAGAAGCCGTCAAGGGTAGCTTAGGGTTAGGGTTAGGGTTAGGTTTAGGGTGAGGGTTAGGGTACGGCTTAGGGCACGGGTTCGGGGAGGGGTTCGGGTAGGGCGTAGGGTATGGGTTAGGGTTAGGGTTAGGGTTAGTGTTAGGGTTAGGGCTCGGTTTAGGGTACGGGTTAGGATTAGGGTACGCGTTAGGGTTAGTGTACGCGTTAGGGTGAGGGTAGTTATTAAACCTATCCCACTCTCTAGATACCCCTTAGCACGTACAGGAATATTATTGGGGGTCCACCCATGGAGAAGAGTTTAGACACTAGGAGAAGATAAGGAACACACCCATTATCACGAAATCACATTAGGATTCTCTTTTTAACCTGTTCCTTAAAACACTAGTGCTTAGGAAATCTATTGGAGGCAGAAGCAGTCAAGGGTAGCTTAGGGTTAGGGTTAGGGTTAGGGTGAGGGTTAGGGTATGGCTTAGTGTACGGGTTCGGGGAGGGGTTCGGGTAGGGCGTAGGGTGTGGGTTAGGGTTAGGGTTAGGGCTAGAGTTAGGGTTAGGGCTCGGTTTGGGGTACGGGTTAGGATTAGGGTACGCGTTAGTGTTATGGTAGTGGTTAGGGTTAGGGTACGCGTTAGCGTGGGGGTAGTTATTAAACCTATCACACTCTCTAGATACCCCTTAGCACGTAAAGGAATATTATTTGGGGGTCCAGCCATGGAGAAGAGTTTAGACACTAGGAGAAGATAAGGAACAAACCCATTATCACGAAATCACATAAGGATTCTCTTTTTAACATGTTACTTAAAACACTAGTGCTTAGGAAATCTATTGGAGGCAGAAGCCGTCAAGGGTAGCTTAGGGTTAGGGTGAGGGTTAGGGTGAGGGTTAGGGTACGGGTTCGGGGAGGGGTTCGGGTAGGGCGTAGGGTATGGGTTAGGGTTAGGGTTAGGGCTAGTGTTAGGGTTAGGTCTCGGTTTAGGGTACGGGTTAGGATTAGGGTACGCGTTAGGGTTAGGGTAGGGGTTAGGGTTAGGGTACGCGTTAGGGTGAGGGAAGTTATTAAACCTATCCCACTCTCTAGATACCCCTTAGCACGTAAAGGAATATTATTTGGGGGTCCAGCCATGGAGAAGAGTTTAGACACGAGGAGAAGATAAGGAACACACCCATTATCACGAAATCACATTAGGATTCTCTTTTTAACCTGTTCCTTAAAACACTAGTGCTTAGGAAATCTATTGGAGGCAGAAGCATTCAAGGGTAGCTTAGGGTTAGGGTTAGGGTTAGGGTGAGGGTTAGGGTATGGCTTAGGGTACGGGTTCCGGGAGGGGTTCGGGTAGGGCGAAGGGTATGGGTTAGGGTTAGGGTTAGGGTTAGTGTTAGGGTTAGGGCTCGGTTTAGGGTACGGGTTAGGATTAGGGTACGCGTTAGTGTTAGGGTAGGTGTTAGGGTTAGGGTACGCGATAGGGTGAGGTTAGTTATTAAACCTATCCCACTCTCTAGATACCCGTTAGCACGTAAAGGAATATTATTTGGGGGTCCAGCAATGGAGAAGAGTTTAGACACGAGGAGAAGATAAGGAACACACCCATTATCAAGAAATCACATTAGGATTCTCTTTTTAACCTGTTCCTTAAAACACTAGTGCTTAGGAAATCTATTGGAGGCAGAAGCAGTCAAGGGTAGCTTAGGGTTAGGTTTAGGGTTAGGGTGAGGGTTAGGGTATGGCTTAGGGTACGGGTTCGGGGAGGGGTTCGGGTAGGGCGTAGGGTATGGGTTAGGATTAGCGTTAGGGTTAGTGTTAGGGTTAGGGCTCGGTTTAGGGTACGGGTTAGGATTAGGGTACGCGTTAGGGTTAGGGTAGGGGTTAGGGTTAGGGTACGCGTTAGGGTGGGTGTAGTTATTAAACCTATCACACTCTCTAGATACCCCTTAGCACGTAAAGGAATATTATTTGGGGGTCCAGCCATGGAGATGAGTTTAGACACGAGGAGAAGATAAGGAACACACCCATTATCAAGAAATCACATTAGGATTCTCTTTTTAACCAGTTCCTTAAAACACTAGTGCTTAGGAAATCTATTGGAGGCAGAAGCCGTCAAGGGTAGCTTAGGGTTAGGGTTAGGGTTAGGGTGAGGGTTAGGGTACGGCTTACGATAAGGGTTCGGGGAGGGGTTCGGGTAGGGCGTAGGGTATGGGTTAGGGTTAGGGTTAGGGCTAGTGTTAGGGTTAGCGCTCGGTTTAGGGTACGGGTTAGGATTAGGGTATGCGTTAGGGTTAGGGTAGGGGTTAGGGTTAGGGTACGCGTTAGGGTGAGGGTAGTTATTAAACCTATCCCACTCTCTAGATACCCCTTAGCACGTAAAGGAATATTATTTGGGGGTCCAGCCATGGAGAAGAGTTTAGACACGAGGAGAAGATAAGGAACACTCCCATTATCAATAAATCACATTAGGATTCTCTTTTTAACCTGTTCCTTAAATCACTAGTGCTTAGGAAAGCTTTTGGAGGCAGAAGCCGTCAAGGGTAGCTTAGGGTTAGGGTTAGGGTTAGGGTGAGGGTTAGGGTACGGCTTAGGGTACGGGTTCGTGGAGGGGTTCGGGTAGGGCGTAGGGTATGGGTTAGGGTTAGGGTTAGAGTTAGTGTTAGGGTTAGGGCTCGGTGTCGGTTATAGGTTAGGATTAGGGTACGCGTTAGGGTTAGGGTAGGGGTTAGTGTTAGGGTACGCGTTAGGGTGAGGGTAGTTATTAAACCCATCCCACTCTCTAGATACCCCTTAGCACGTAAAGGAATATTATTTGGGGGTCCAGCCATGGAGAAGAGTTTAGACACTAGGAGAAGATAAGGAACACACCCATTATCACGAAATCACATTAGGATTCTCTTTTTAACCTGTTCCTTAAAACACTAGTGCTTAGGAAATCTATTGGAGGCAGAAGCAGTCAAGGGTAGCTTAGGGTTAGGGTTTGGGTTAAGGTGAGGGCTAGGGTATGGCTGAGGGTACGGGTTCGGGGAGGGGTTCGGGTAGGGCGTAGGGTATGGTTTAGGGTTAGGGTTAGGGTTAGTGTTAGGATTAGGGCTTGGTTTCGGGTACGGGTTAGGATTAGGGTACGCGTTAGGGTTAGGGTAGGGGTTAGGGTTAGGGTACGCGATAGGGTGAGGGTAGTTATTAAACCTATCACACTCTCTAGATACCCCTTAGCACATAAAAGAATATTATTTCGGGGTCCATCCATGGAGAAGAGTTTAGACACGAGGAGAAGATAAGGAACACACCCATTATCAAGAAATCACATTAGGATTCTCTTTTTAACATGTTCCTTAAAACACTAGTGCTTAGGAAATCTATTGGAGGCAGAAGCCGTCAAGGGTAGCTTAGGGTTAGGGTTAGGGTTAGGGTGAGGGTTAGGGTACGTCTTAGGGCACGGGTTCGGGGAGGGGTTCGGGTAGGGCGTAGGGTATGTGTTAGGGTTAGGGTTAGGGTTAGTGTTAGGGTTAGGTCTCGGTTTAGGGTACGGGTTAGGATTAGGGTACGTGTTAGGGTTAGTGTACGCGTTAGGGTGAGGGTAGTTATTAAACCTATTCCACTCTCTAGATACCCCTTAGCACGTACAGGAATATTATTGGGGGTCCAGCCATGGAGAAGAGTTTAGACACTAGGAGAAGATAAGGAACACACCCATTATCACGAAATCACATTAGGATTCTCTTTTTAACCTGTTCCTTAAAACACTAGTGCTTAGGAAATCTATTGGAGGCAGAAGCAGTCAAGGGTAGCTTAGGGTTAGTGTTAGGGTTAGGGTGAGTGTTAGGGTATGGCTTAGGGTATGGGTTCAGGGAGGGGTTCGGGTAGGGCGTAGGGTATGGGTTAGGGTTAGGGTTAGGGTTAGTGTTAGGTTTAGGGCTCGGTTTAGGGTACGGGTTAGGATTAGGGTACGCGTTAGGGTTAGGGTAGGGGTTAGGGTTAGGGTACGCGATAGGGTGAGGGTAGTCATTAAACCTATCACACTCTCTAGATACCCCTTAGCACATAAAGGAATATTATTTGGGGGTCCATCCATGGAGAAGAGTTTAGACACGAGGAGAAGATAAGGAACACACCCATTATCAAGAAATCACATTAGGATTCTCTTTTTAACATGTTCCTTAAAGCACTAGTGCTTAGGAAATCTATTGGAGGCAGAAGCCGTCAAGGGTAGCTTAGGGTTAGGGTTAGGGTTAGGGTGAGGGTTAGGGTACGGCTTAGGGCACTGGTTCGGGGAGGTGTTCGGGTAGGGCGTAGGGTATGGGTTAGGGTTAGGGTTAGGGCTAGTGTTAGGGTTAGGGCTCGGTTTAGGGTATGGGTTAGGATTAGGGTACGCGTTAGTGTTAGGGTAGGGGTTAGGGTTAGGGTACGCGTTAGGGTGAGGGTAGTTATTAAACCTATCCCACTCTCTAGATACCCCTTAGCACGTAAAGGAATATTATTTGGGGGTCCAGCCATGGAGAAGAGTTTAGACACTAGGAGAAGATAAGGAACACACCCATTATCAAGAAATCACATTAGGATTCTCTTTTTAACCTGTTCCTTAAAACACTAGTGCTTAGGAAATCTATTGGAGGCAGAAGCAGTCAAGGGTAGCTTAGGGTTAGGGTGAGGGTTAGGGTACGGCTTAGGGTACGGGTTCGGGGAGGGGTTCGGGTAGGGCGTAGGCTATGGGTTAGGGGTAGGGTTAGGGTTACTGTTAGGGTTAGGGCTCGGTTTAGGGTACGGGTTAGGATTAGGGTACGCGTTAGTGTTAGGGTAGGGGTTAGGGTTAGGGTATGCGATAGGGTGAGGTTAGTTATTAAACCTATCCCACTCTCTAGATAGCCCTTAGCACGTAAAGGAATATTATTTGGGGGTCCAGCCATGGAGAAGAGTTTAGACACGAGGAGAAGATAAGGAACACACCCATTATCAAGAAATCACATTAGGATTCTCTTTTTAACCTGTTCCTTAAAACACTAGTGCTTAGGAAATCTATTGGAGGCAGAAGCACTCAAGGGTAGCTTAGGGTTAGGGTTAGGGTTAGGGTGAGGGTTAGGGTACGGCTTAGGGTACGGTTTCGGGGAGGGGTTCGGGTAGGGCGTAGGGTATGGGTTAGGGTTAGGGTTAGGGTTAGTGTTAGGGTTAGGGCTCGGTTTAGGGTATGGGTTAGGATTAGGGTACTCGTTAGGGTTAGGGTAGCGGTTAGGGTTAAGTTACGCATTAGGGTGAGGGTAGTTATTAAACCTATCCCACTCTCTAGATACCCCTTAGCAGGTAAAGGAATATTATTTGGGGGTCCAGCCATGGAGAAGAGTTTAGACACTAGGAGAAGATAAGGAACACACCCATTATCACGAAATCACATTAGGATTCTCTTTTTAACCTGTTCCTTAAAACACTAGTGCTTAGGAAATCTATTGGAGGCAGAAGCAGTCAAGGGTAGCTTAGGGTTAGGGTTAGGGTTAGGGTGAGGGTTAGGGTACGGCTTAGGGTACGGGTTCGGGAAGGGGTTCGGGTACGGCGTAGGGTATGGGTTAGGGTTAGGGTTATTGTTAGTGTTAGGGTTAGGTCTCGGTTTATGGTATGGGTTAGGATTAGGGTATGCGTTAGGGTTAGGTTAGGGGTTAGGGTTAGGTTACGCGTTAGGGTGAGGGTAGTTATTAAACCTATCCCACTCTCTAGATACCCCTTAGGACGTAAAAGAATATTATTTGGGGGTCCAGCCATGGAGAAGAGTTTAGACACCAGGATAAGATAAGGAACACACCCATTATCAAGAAGTCACATTAGGATTCTCTTTTGAACTTGTTTTTTAAAACACTACTGTTTAGGAAATCTATTGCAGGCAGAAGCAGTCAAGGGTAGCTTAGCATTAGGGTTAGGGTTAGGGTACGGCTTAGGGTACGGGTTAGGTGAGGGGTTCGGGTAGGGCGTAGGGTATGGGTTAGGGTTAGGGTTAGGGTTAGTGTTAGGGTTAGGGCTCGGTTTAGGGTACGGTTTAGGATTAGTGTATGCGTTAGTGTTAGGGTAGGGGTTAGGGTTAGGGTAAGCATTAGGGTTAGGGTAGTTATTAAACCTATCCCACTCTGTAGATACCCCTTAGCACGTAAAGGAATATTATTTTGGGGTTCAGCCATGGAGAAGAGTTTCGACACTAGGATAAGATAAAGATCACACCCATTATAAAGAAATCACATTAGGATTCTCTTTTTAACCTATTCCTTAAAACACTAGTGCTGAGGAAATCTATTGGAGGCAGAAGCAGTCAAGGGTAGCTTAGGGTTAGGGTTAGGGTTAGGGTGAGGGTTAGGGTACGGGTTCGGGGACGGGTTCGGGAAGGGCGTAGGGTATGGGTTAGGATTAGGGTACGCGTTAGGGTTAGGGTAGGGGTTAGGGTTAGGGTACGCGTTAGGGTGAGGGTAGTTATTAAACCTATCCCACTCTCTAGATACCCCTTAGCACGTAAAGGAATATTATTTGGGGGTCCAGCCATGGAGAAGAGTTTAGACACGAGGAGAAGATAAGGAACACACCCATTATCAAGAAATCACATTAGGATTCTCTTTTTAACCTGTTCCTTAAAACACTAGTGCTTAGGAAATCTATGGGAGGCAGAAGCCGTCAAGGGTAGCTTAGGGTTAGGGTTAGGGTTAGGGTGAGGGTTAGGGTACGGTTTAGGGTACGGGTTCAGGGAGGGGTTCGGGTAGGGCGTAGGGTATGGGTTAGGGTTAGGGTTAGAGTTAGTGTTAGGGTTAGGGCTCGGTTTAGGGTACGGGTTAGGATTAGGGTACGCGCTAGGGTTAGGGTAGCGGTTAGGGTTAGGGTACGCGTTAGGGTGAGGGTAGTTAATAAACCTATCCCACTCTCTAGATACCCCTTAGCACGTATAGGAATATTATTTGGGGGTCCAGCCATGGAGAAGAGTTTAGACACTAGGAGAAGATAAGGAACACACCCATTATCACGAAATCACATTAGGATTCTCTTTTTAACCTGTTCCTTAAAACACTAGTGCTTAGGAAATCTATTGGAGGCAGAAGCAGTCAAGGGTAGCTTAGGGTTAGGGTTAGGGTTAGGGTGAGGTTTAGGGTATGGCTTAGGGTACGGGTTCGGAGAGGGGTTCGGGTAGGGCGTAGGGTATGGGTTAGGGTTAGGGTTAGGGCTAGTGTTAGGTTTAGGGCTCGGTTTGGGGTACGGGTTAGGATTAGGGTACGCGTTAGGGTTAGTGTAGGGGTTAGGGTTAGGGTACACGTTAGGGTGAGGGTAGTTATTAAACCTATCACACTCTCTAGATACCCCTTAGCACGTAAAGGAATATTATTTGGGGGTCCAGCCATGGAAAAGAGTTTAGACAAGAGGAGAAGATAAGGAACACACCCATTATCACGAAATCACATTAGGATTCTCTTTTTAACCTGTTCCTTAAAACACTAGTGCTTAGGAAATCTATTGGAGGCAGAAGCAGTCAAGGGTAGCTTAGGGTTAGGGTTTGGGTTAGGGTTAGGGCTAGGGTATGGCTTAGGGTACGGGTTCGGGGAGGGGTTCGGGTAGGGCGTAGGGTATGGGTTAGGGTTAGGGTTAGGGTTAGTGTTAGGATTAGGGCTCGGTTTAGGGTACGGGTTAGGATTAGGGTACGCGTTAGGGTTAGGGTAGGGGTTAGGGTTAGTGTACGCGATAGGGTGAGGGTAGTTATTAAACCTATCACACTCTCTAGATACCCCTTAGCACATAAAGGAATATTATTTGGGGGTCCATCCATGGAGAAGAGTTTAGACACGAGGAGAAGATAAGGAACACACCCATTATCAAGAAATCACATTAGGATTCTCTTTTTAACCTGTTCCTTAAATCACTAGTGCTTAGGAAATCTATTGGAGGCAGAAGCCGTCAAGGGTAGCTTAGGGTTAGGGTTAGGGTTAGGGTGAGGGTTAGGGTACGGTTTAGGGTACGGGTTCAGGGAGGGGTTCGTGTAGGGCGTAGGTTATGGGTTAGGGTTAGGGTTAGAGTTAGTGTTAGGGTTAGGGCTCGGTTTAGGGTATGGGTTAGGTTTAGGGTACGCGTTAGGGTTAGGGTAGGGGTTAGGGTTAGGGTACGCGTTAGGGTGAGGGTAGTTATTAAACCTATCCCACTCTCTAGATACCCCTTAGCACGTAAAGGAATATTATTTGGGGGTCCAGCCATGGAGAAGAGTTTAGACACTAGGAGAAGATAAGGAACACACCCATTATCACGAAAACACATTAGGATTCTCTTTTTAACCTGTTCCTTAAAACACTAGTGCTTAGGAAATCTATTGGAGGCAGAAGCAGTCAAGGGTAGCTTAGGGTTAGTGTTAGGGTTAGGGTGAGGGCTAGGGTATGGCTTACGGTACGGGTTCGGGGAGGGGTTCGGGTAGGGCGTAGGGTATGGTTTAGGGTTAGTGTTATGGTTAGGGCTCGGTTTAGGGTACGGGTTAGGATTAGGGTATGCGTTAGGGTTAGGGTAGGGGTTAGGGTTAGGGTACGTGTTAGGGTGAGGGTAGTTATTAAACCTATCACACTCTCTAGATACCCCTTAGCACATAAAGGAATATTATTTGGGGGTCCAGCCATGGAGAAGAGTTTAGACACGAGGAGAAGATAAGGAACACACCCATTATCAAGAAATCACATTAGGATTCTCTTTTTAACATGTTCCTTAAAACACTAGTGCTTAGGAAATCTATTGGAGGCAGAAGCCGTCAAGGGTAGCTTAGGGTTAGGGTTAGGGTTAGGTTTAGGGTGAGGGTTAGGGTACGGCTTAGGGCACGGGTTCGGGGAGGGGTTCGGGTAGGGCGTAGGGTATGGGTTAGGGTTAGGGTTAGGGTTAGTGTTAGGGTTAGGGCTCGGTTTAGGGTACGGGTTAGGATTAGGGTACGCGTTAGGGTTAGTGTACGCGTTAGGGTGAGGGTAGTTATTAAACCTATCCCACTCTCTAGATACCCCTTAGCACGTACAGGAATATTATTGGGGGTCCACCCATGGAGAAGAGTTTAGACACTAGGAGAAGATAAGGAACACACCCATTATCACGAAATCACATTAGGATTCTCTTTTTAACCTGTTCCTTAAAACACTAGTGCTTAGGAAATCTATTGGAGGCAGAAGCAGTCAAGGGTAGCTTAGGGTTAGGGTTAGGGTTAGGGTGAGGGTTAGGGTATGGCTTAGTGTACGGGTTCGGGGAGGGGTTCGGGTAGGGCGTAGGGTATGGGTTAGGGTTAGGGTTAGGGCTAGAGTTAGGGTTAGGGCTCGGTTTGGGGTACGGGTTAGGATTAGGGTACGCGTTAGTGTTATGGTAGTGGTTAGGGTTAGGGTACGCGTTAGCGTGGGGGTAGTTATTAAACCTATCACACTCTCTAGATACCCCTTAGCACGTAAAGGAATATTATTTGGGGGTCCAGCCATGGAGAAGAGTTTAGACACTAGGAGAAGATAAGGAACAAACCCATTATCACGAAATCACATTAGGATTCTCTTTTTAACATGTTACTTAAAACACTAGTGCTTAGGAAATCTATTGGAGGCAGAAGCCGTCAAGGGTAGCTTAGGGTTAGGGTGAGGGTTAGGGTGAGGGTTAGGGTACGGGTTCGGGGAGGGGTTCGGGTAGGGCGTAGGGTATGGGTTAGGGTTTGGGTTAGGGCTAGTGTTAGGGTTAGGTCTCGGTTTAGGGTACGGGTTAGGATTAGGGTACGCGTTAGGGTTAGGGTAGGGGTTAGGGTTAGGGTACGCGTTAGGGTGAGGGAAGTTATTAAACCTATCCCACTCTCTAGATACCCCTTAGCACGTAAAGGAATATTCTTTGGGGGTCCAGCCATGGAGAAGAGTTTAGACACGAGGAGAAGAAAAGGAACACACCCATTATAAAGAAATCACATTAGGATTCTCTTTTTAACCTGTTCCTTAAAACACTAGTGCTTAGGAAATCTATTGGAGGCAGAAGCATTCAAGAGTAGCTTAGGGTTAGGGTTAGGTTTAGGGTGAGGGCTAGGGTATGGCTTAGGGTACGGGTTCGGGGAGGGGTTCGGGTAGGGCATAGGGTATGGGTTAGGGTTAGGGTTAGGGTTAGTGTTAGGGTTAGGGCTCGGTTTAGGTACGGGTTAGGATTAGGGAACACGTTAGCGTTAGGGTAGGGGTTAGGGTTAGTGTACGTGTTAGGGTGAGGGTAGTTATTAAACCTATCACACTCTCTAGATACCCCTTAGCACATAAAGGAATATTATTTGGGGGTCCAGCCATGGAGAAGAGTTTAGACACGAGGAGAAGATAAGGAACACACCCATTATCAAGAAATCACATTAGGATTCTCTTTTTAACCTGTTCCTTAAAACACTAGTGCTTAGGAAATCTATTGGAGGCAGAAGCATTCAAGGGTAGCTTAGGGTTAGGGTTAGGGTTAGGGTGAGGGTTAGGGTATGGCTTAGGGTACGGGTTCCGGGAGGGGTTCGGGTAGGGCGAAGGGTATGGGTTAGGGTTAGGGTTAGGGTTAGTGTTAGGGTTAGGGCTCGGTTTAGGGTACGGGTTAGGATTAGGGTACGCGTTAGTGTTAGGGTAGGTGTTAGGGTTAGGGTACGCGATAGGGTGAGGTTAGTTATTAAACCTATCCCACTCTCTAGATACCCGTTAGCACGTAAAGGAATATTATTTGGGGGTTCAGCAATGGAGAAGAGTTTAGACACGAGGAGAAGATAAGGAACACACCCATTATCAAGAAATCACATTAGGATTCTCTTTTTAACCTGTTCCTTAAAACACTAGTGCTTAGGAAATCTATTGGAGGCAGAAGCAGTCAAGGGTAGCTTAGGGTTAGGTTTAGGGTTAGGGTGAGGGTTAGGGTATGGCTTAGGGTACGGGTTCGGGGAGGGGTTCGGGTAGGGCGTAGGGTATGGGTTAGGATTAGCGTTAGGGTTAGTGTTAGGGTTAGGGCTCGGTTTAGGGTACGGGTTAGGATTAGGGTACGCGTTAGGGTTAGGGTAGGGGTTAGGGTTAGGGTACGCGTTAGGGTGGGTGTAGTTATTAAACCTATCACACTCTCTAGATACCCCTTAGCACGTAAAGGAATATTATTTGGGGGTCCATCCATGGAGAAGAGTTTAGACACGAGGAGAAGATAAGGAACACACCCATTATCAAGAAATCACATTAGGATTCTCTTTTTAACATGTTCCTTAAAGCACTAGTGCTTAGGAAATCTATTGGAGGCAGAAGCCGTCAAGGGTAGCTTAGGGTTAGGGTTAGGGTTAGGGTGAGGGTTAGGGTGAGGGTTAGGGTACGGCTTAGGGCACTGGTTCGGGGAGGTGTTCGGGTAGGGCGTAGGGTATGGGTTAGGGTTAGGGTTAGGGCTAGTGTTAGGGTTAGGGCTCGGTTTAGGGTATGGGTTAGGATTAGGGTACGCGTTAGTGTTAGGGTAGGGGTTAGGGTTAGGGTACGCGTTAGGGTGAGGGTAGTTATTAAACCTATCCCACTCTCTAGATACCCCTTAGCACGTAAAGGAATATTATTTGGGGGTCCAGCCATGGAGAAGAGTTTAGACACTAGGAGAAGATAAGGAACACACCCATTATCAAGAAATCACATTAGGATTCTCTTTTTAACCTGTTCCTTAAAACACTAGTGCTTAGGAAATCTATTGGAGGCAGAAGCAGTCAAGGGTAGCTTAGGGTTAGGGTGAGGGTTAGGGTACGGCTTAGGGTACGGGTTCGGGGAGGGGTTCGGGTAGGGCGTAGGCTATGGGTTAGGGTTAGGGTTAGGGTTACTGTTAGGGTTAGGGCTCGGTTTAGGGTACGGGTTAGGATTAGGGTACGCGTTAGTGTTAGGGTAGGGGTTAGGGTTAGGGTATGCGATAGGGTGAGGTTAGTTATTAAACCTATCCCACTCTCTAGATAGCCCTTAGCACGTAAAGGAATATTATTTGGGGGTCCAGCCATGGAGAAGAGTTTAGACACGAGGAGAAGATAAGGAACACACCCATTATCAAGAAATCACATTAGGATTCTCTTTTTAACCTGTTCCTTAAAACACTAGTGCTTAGGAAATCTATTGGAGGCAGAAGCACTCAAGGGTAGCTTAGGGTTAGGGTTAGGGTTAGGGTGAGGGTTAGGGTACGGCTTAGGGTACGGTTTCGGGGAGGGGTTCGGGTAGGGCGTAGGGTATGGGTTAGGGTTAGGGTTAGGGTTAGTGTTAGGGTTAGGGCTCGGTTTAGGGTATGGGTTAGGATTAGGGTACTCGTTAGGGTTAGGGTAGCGGTTAGGGTTAAGTTACGCGTTAGGGTGAGGGTAGTTATTAAACCTATCCCACTCTCTAGATACCCCTTAGCAGGTAAATGAATATTATTTGGGGGTCCAGCCATGGAGAAGAGTTTAGACACTAGGAGAAGATAAGGAACACACCCATTATCACGAAATCACATTAGGATTCTCTTTTTAACCTGTTCCTTAAAACACTAGTGCTTAGGAAATCTATTGGAGGCAGAAGCAGTCAAGGGTAGCTTAGGGTTAGGGTTAGGGTTAGGGTGAGGGTTAGGGTACGGCTTAGGGTACGGGTTCGGGAAGGGGTTCGGGTACGGCGTAGGGTATGGGTTAGGGTTAGGGTTATTGTTAGTGTTAGGGTTAGGTCTCGGTTTATGGTATGGGTTAGGATTAGGGTATGCGTTAGGGTTAGGTTAGGGTTTAGGGTTAGGTTACGCGTTAGGGTGAGGGTAGTTATTAAACCTATCCCACTCTCTAGATACCCCTTAGGACGTAAAAGAATATTATTTGGGGGTCCAGCCATGGAGAAGAGTTTAGACACCAGGATAAGATAAGGAACACACCCATTATCAAGAAGTCACATTAGGATTCTCTTTTGAACTTGTTTTTTAAAACACTACTGTTTAGGAAATCTATTGCAGGCAGAAGCAGTCAAGGGTAGCTTAGCATTAGGGTTAGGGTTAGGGTACGGCTTAGGGTACGGGTTAGGTGAGGGGTTCGGGTAGGGCGTAGGGTATGGGTTAGGGTTAGGGTTAGGGTTAGTGTTAGGGTTAGGGCTCGGTTTAGGGTACGGTTTAGGATTAGTGTATGCGTTAGTGTTAGGGTAGGGGTTAGGGTTAGGGTAAGCATTAGGGTTAGGGTAGTTATTAAACCTATCCCACTCTGTAGATACCCCTTAGCACGTAAAGGAATATTATTTTGGGGTTCAGCCATGGAGAAGAGTTTCGACACTAGGATAAGATAAAGATCACACCCATTATAAAGAAATCACATTAGGATTCTCTTTTTAACCTATTCCTTAAAACACTAGTGCTGAGGAAATCTATTGGAGGCAGAAGCAGTCAAGGGTAGCTTAGGGTTAGGGTTAGGGTTAGGGTGAGGGTTAGGGTACGGGTTCGGGGACGGGTTCGGGAAGGGCGTAGGGTATGGGTTAGGATTAGGGTACGCGTTAGGGTTAGGGTAGGGGTTAGGGTTAGGGTACGCGTTAGGGTGAGGGTAGTTATTAAACCTATCCCACTCTCTAGATACCCCTTAGCACGTAAAGGAATATTATTTGGGGGTCCAGCCATGGAGAAGAGTTTAGACACGAGGAGAAGATAAGGAACACACCCATTATCAAGAAATCACATTAGGATTCTCTTTTTAACCTGTTCCTTAAAACACTAGTGCTTAGGAAATCTATGGGAGGCAGAAGCCGTCAAGGGTAGCTTAGGGTTAGGGTTAGGGTTAGGGTGAGGGTTAGGGTACGGTTTAGGGTACGGGTTCAGGGAGGGGTTCGGGTAGGGCGTAGGGTATGGGTTAGGGTTAGGGTTAGAGTTAGTGTTAGGGTTAGGGCTCGGTTTAGGGTACGGGTTAGGATTAGGGTACGCGCTAGGGTTAGGGTAGCGGTTAGGGTTAGGGTACGCGTTAGGGTGAGGGTAGTTAATAAACCTATCCCACTCTCTAGATACCCTTTGGCACGTATAGGAATATTATTTGGGGGTCCAGCCATGGAGAAGAGTTTAGACACTAGGAGAAGATAAGGAACACACCCATTATCACGAAATCACATTAGGATTCTCTTTTTAACCTGTTCCTTAAAACACTAGTGCTTAGGAAATCTATTGGAGGCAGAAGCAGTCAAGGGTAGCTTAGGGTTAGGGTTAGGGTTAGGGTGAGGTTTAGGGTATGGCTTAGGGTACGGGTTCGGAGAGGGGTTCGGGTAGGGCGTAGGGTATGGGTTAGGGTTAGGGTTAGGGCTAGTGTTAGGTTTAGGGCTCGGTTTGGGGTACGGGTTAGGATTAGGGTACGCGTTAGGGTTAGTGTAGGGGTTAGGGTTAGGGTACACGTTAGGGTGAGGGTAGTTATTAAACCTATCACACTCTCTAGATACCCCTTAGCACGTAAAGGAATATTATTTGGGGGTCCAGCCATGGAAAAGAGTTTAGACAAGAGGAGAAGATAAGGAACACACCCATTATCACGAAATCACATTAGGATTCTCTTTTTAACCTGTTCCTTAAAACACTAGTGCTTAGGAAATCTATTGGAGGCAGAAGCAGTCAAGGGTAGCTTAGGGTTAGGGTTTGGGTTAGGGTTAGGGCTAGGGTATGGCTTAGGGTACGGGTTCGGGGAGGGGTTCGGGTAGGGCGTAGGGTATGGGTTAGGGTTAGGGTTAGGGTTAGTGTTAGGATTAGGGCTCGGTTTAGGGTACGGGTTAGGATTAGGGTACGCGTTAGGGTTAGGGTAGGGGTTAGGGTTAGTGTACGCGATAGGGTGAGGGTAGTTATTAAACCTATCACACTCTCTAGATACCCCTTAGCACATAAAGGAATATTATTTGGGGGTCCATCCATGGAGAAGAGTTTAGACACGAGGAGAAGATAAGGAACACACCCATTATCAAGAAATCACATTAGGATTCTCTTTTTAACATGTTCCTTAAAACACTAGTGCTTAGGAAATCTATTGGAGGCAGAAGCCGTCAAGGGTAGCTTAGGGTTAGGGTTAGGGTTAGGGTGAGGGTTAGGGTACGGCTTAGGGCACGGGTTCGGGGAGGGGTTCGGGTAGGGCGTAGGGTATGGGTTAGGGTTAGGGTTAGGGTTAGTGTTAGGGTTAGGGCTCGGTTTAGGGTACGGGTTAGGATTAGGGTACGTGTTAGGGTTAGTGTACGCGTTAGGGTGAGGGTAGTTATTAAACCTATTCCACTCTCTAGATACCCCTTGGCACGTACAGGAATATTATTGGGGGTCCAGCCATGGAGAAGAGTTTAGACACGAGGAGAAGATAAGGAACACACCCATTATCACGAAATCACATTAGGATTCTCTTTTTAACCTGTTCCTTAAAACACTAGTGCTTAGGAAATCTATTGGAGGCAGAAGCAGTCAAGGGTAGCTTAGGGTTAGTGTTAGGGTTAGGGTGAGGGTTAGGGTATGGCTTAGGGTACGGGTTCAGGGAGGGGTTCGGGTAGGGCGTAGGGTATGGGTTAGGGTTAGGGTTAGGGTTAGTGTTAGGGTTAGGGCTCGTTTTAGGGTACGGGTTAGGATTAGGGTACGCGTTAGGGTTAGGGTAGGGGTTAGGGTTAGGGTACGCGTTAGGGTGGGGGTAGTTATTAAACCTATCACACTCTCTAGATACCCCTTAGCACGTAAAGGAATATTATTTGGGGGTCCAGCCTTGGAGAAGAGTTTAGACACGAGGAGAATATAAGGAACACACCCATTATCAAGAAATCACATTAGGATTCTCTTTTTAACCTGTTACTTAAAACACTAGTGCTTAGGAAATCTATTGGAGGCAGAAGCAGTCAAGGGTAGCTTAGGGTTAGGGTTAGGGTTAGGGTGAGGGTTAGGGTACGGCTTAGGGTACGGGTTCGGGGAGGGATTCGGGTAGGGCGTAGGGTATGGGTTAGGGTTAGGGTTAGGTTTAGTGTTAGGGTTAGGGCTCGGTTTAGGGTATGGGTTAGGATTAGGGTACTCGTTAGGGTTAGGGTAGCGGTTAGGGTTAGGTTACGCGTTAGGGTGAGGGTAGTTTTTAAACCTATACCACTCTCTAGATACCCCTTAGCACGTAAAGGAATATTAGTTGGGGGTCCAGCCATGGAGAAGAGTTTAGACACTAGGAGAAGATAAGGAACACACCCATTATCAAGAAATCACATTAGGATTCTCTTTTTAACCTGTTCCTTAAAACACTAGTGCTTAGGAAATCTATTGGAGGCAGAAGCAGTCAAGGGTAGCTTAGGGTTAGGGTTAGGGTTAGGGTGAGGTTTAGGGTATGGCTTAGGGTACGGGTTCGGGGAGGGGTTCGGGTAGGGCGTAGGGTATGGGTTAGGGTTAGGGTTAGGGCTAGTGTTAGGGTTAGGGCTCGGTTTGGTGTACGGGTTAGGATTAGGGTACGCGTTAGGGTTAGTGTAGGGGTTAGGGTTAGGGTACACGTTAGGGTGAGGTTAGTTATTAAACCTATCACACTCTCTAGATACCCCTTAGCACGTAAAGGAATATTATTTGGGGGTCCAGCCATGGAAAAGAGTTTAGACAAGAGGAGAAGATAAGGAACACACCCATTATCAAGAAATCACATTAGGATTCTCTTTTTAACCTGTTCCTTAAATCACTAGTGCTTAGGAAATCTATTGGAGGCAGAAGCCGTCAAGGGTAGCTTAGGGTTAGGGTTAGGGTTAGGGTGAGGGTTAGTTTACGGCTTAGGGTACGGGTTCGGGGAGGGATTTGGATAGGGCGTAGGGTATGGGTTAGAGTTAGGGTTAGGGTTAGTGTTAGGGTTAGGGCTCGGTTAAGGGTTCGGGTTAGGATTAGGGTACGCGTTATTGTTAAGGTAGCGGTTAGGGTTAGGGTACGCTTTAGTGTGAGGGTAGTTATTAAACCTATCCCACTCTCTAGATACCCCTTAGCACGTAAAGGAACATTATTTGGGGGTCCAGCCATGGAGAAGGGTTTAGACACTAGGAGAAGACAAGGAACACACCCATTATCAAGAAATCACAATATGATTCTCTTTTTAAACTGTTCCTTAAAACACTAGTGGTTAGGAAATCTATTGGAGGCAGAAGCACTCAAGGGTAGCTTAGGGTTAGGGTTAGGGTTAGGGTGAGGGTTAGGGTACGGCTTAGGGTACGGGTTCGGGGAGGGGTTCGGGTAGGGCGTAGGGTATGGGTTAGGGTTAGTGTTAGGGTTAGTGTTAGGGTTAGGGCTCGGTTTAGGGTACGGGTTAGGATTAGTGTATGCGTTAGTGTAAGGGTAGGGGTTAGGGTTAGGGTACGCATTAGGGTTAGGGTAGTTATTAAACCTATCCCACTCTGTAGATACCCCTTAGCACGTAAAGGAATATTATTTGGGGGTCCAGCCATGGAGAAGAGTTTAGACACGAGGAGAAGATAAGGAACACACCCATTATCAAGAAATCACATTAGGATTCTCTTTTTAACCTGTTCCTTAAAACACTAGTGCTTAGGAAATCTATTGGAGGCAGAAGCCGTCAAGGGTAGCTTAGGGTTAGGGTTAGGGTTAGGGTGAGGGTTAGGGTACGGTTTAGGGTACGGGTTCAGGGAGGGGTTCGGGTAGGGCGTAGGGTATGGGTTAGGGTTAGGGTTAGAGTTAGTGTTAGGGTTAGGGCTCGGTTAAGGGTACGGGTTAGGATTAGGGTACGCGCTAGGGTTAGGGTAGCGGTTAGGGTTAGGGTACGCGTTAGGGTGAGGGTAGTTAATAAACCTATCCCACTCTCTAGATACCCCTTAGCACGTATAGGAATATTATTTGGGGGTCCAGCCATGGAGAAGAGTTTAGACACTAGGAGAAGATAAGGAACACACCCATTATCACGAAATCACATTAGGATTCTCTTTTTAACCTGTTCCTTAAAACACTAGTGCTTAGGAAATCTATTGGAGGCAGAAGCAGTCAAGGGTAGCTTAGGGTTAGGGTTAGGGTTAGGGTGAGGTTTAGGGTATGGCTTAGGGTACGGGTTCGGAGAGGGGTTCGGGTAGGGCGTAGGGTATGGGTTAGGGTTAGGGTTAGGGCTAGTGTTAGGTTTAGGGCTCGGTTTGGGGTACGGGTTAGGATTAGGGTACGCGTTAGGGTTAGTGTAGGGGTTAGGGTTAGGGTACACGTTAGGGTGAGGGTAGTTATTAAACCTATCACACTCTCTAGATACCCCTTAGCACGTAAAGGAATATTATTTGGGGGTCCAGCCATGGAAAAGAGTTTAGACAAGAGGAGAAGATAAGGAACACACCCATTATCACGAAATCACATTAGGATTCTCTTTTTAACCTGTTCCTTAAAACACTAGTGCTTAGGAAATCTATTGGAGGCAGAAGCAGTCAAGGGTAGCTTAGGGTTAGGGTTTGGGTTAGGGTTAGGGCTAGGGTATGGCTTAGGGTACGGGTTCGGGGAGGGGTTCGGGTAGGGCGTAGGGTATGGGTTAGGGTTAGGGTTAGGGTTAGTGTTAGGATTAGGGCTCGGTTTAGGGTACGGGTTAGGATTAGGGTACGCGTTAGGGTTAGGGTAGGGGTTAGGGTTAGTGTACGCGATAGGGTGAGGGTAGTTATTAAACCTATCACACTCTCTAGATACCCCTTAGCACATAAAGGAATATTATTTGGGGGTCCATCCATGGAGAAGAGTTTAGACACGAGGAGAAGATAAGGAACACACCCATTATCAAGAAATCACATTAGGATTCTCTTTTTAACATGTTCCTTAAAACACTAGTGCTTAGGAAATCTATTGGAGGCAGAAGCCGTCAAGGGTAGCTTAGGGTTAGGGTTAGGGTTAGGGTGAGGGTTAGGGTACGGCTTAGGGCACGGGTTCGGGGAGGGGTTCGGGTAGGGCGTAGGGTATGGGTTAGGGTTAGGGTTAGGGTTAGTGTTAGGGTTAGGGCTCGGTTTAGGGTACGGGTTAGGATTAGGGTACGTGTTAGGGTTAGTGTACGCGTTAGGGTGAGGGTAGTTATTAAACCTATTCCACTCTCTAGATACCCCTTGGCACGTACAGGAATATTATTGGGTTCCAGCCATGGAGAAGAGTTTAGACACGAGGAGAAGATAAGGAACACACCCATTATCACGAAATCACATTAGGATTCTCTTTTTAACCTGTTCCTTAAAACACTAGTGCTTAGGAAATCTATTGGAGGCAGAAGCAGTCAAGGGTAGCTTAGGGTTAGTGTTAGGGTTAGGGTGAGGGTTAGGGTATGGCTTAGGGTACGGGTTCAGGGAGGGGTTCGGGTAGGGCGTAGGGTATGGGTTAGGGTTAGGGTTAGGGTTAGTGTTAGGGTTAGGGCTCGTTTTAGGGTACGGGTTAGGATTAGGGTACGCGTTAGGGTTAGGGTAGGGGTTAGGGTTAGGGTACGCGTTAGGGTGGGGGTAGTTATTAAACCTATCACACTCTCTAGATACCCCTTAGCACGTAAAGGAATATTATTTGGGGGTCCAGCCTTGGAGAAGAGTTTAGACACGAGGAGAATATAAGGAACACACCCATTATCAAGAAATCACATTAGGATTCTCTTTTTAACCTGTTACTTAAAACACTAGTGCTTAGGAAATCTATTGGAGGCAGAAGCAGTCAAGGGTAGCTTAGGGTTAGGGTTAGGGTTAGGGTGAGGGTTAGGGTACGGCATAGGGTACGGGTTCGGGGAGGGATTCGGGTAGGGCGTAGGGTATGGGTTAGGGTTAGGGTTAGGTTTAGTGTTAGGGTTAGGGCTCGGTTTAGGGTATGGGTTAGGATTAGGGTACTCGTTAGGGTTAGGGTAGCGGTTAGGGTTAGGTTACGCGTTAGGGTGAGGGTAGTTTTTAAACCTATACCACTCTCTAGATACCCCTTAGCACGTAAAGGAATATTAGTTGGGGGTCCAGCCATGGAGAAGAGTTTAGACACTAGGAGAAGATAAGGAACACACCCATTATCAAGAAATCACATTAGGATTCTCTTTTTAACCTGTTCCTTAAAACACTAGTGCTTAGGAAATCTATTGGAGGCAGAAGCAGTCAAGGGTAGCTTAGGGTTAGGGTTAGGGTTAGGGTGAGGTTTAGGGTATGGCTTAGGGTACGGGTTCGGGGAGGGGTTCGGGTAGGGCGTAGGGTATGGGTTAGGGTTAGGGTTAGGGCTAGTGTTAGGGTTAGGGCTCGGTTTGGTGTACGGGTTAGGATTAGGGTACGCGTTAGGGTTAGTGTAGGGGTTAGGGTTAGGGTACACGTTAGGGTGAGGTTAGTTATTAAACCTATCACACTCTCTAGATACCCCTTAGCACGTAAAGGAATATTATTTGGGGGTCCAGCCATGGAAAAGAGTTTAGACAAGAGGAGAAGATAAGGAACACACCCATTATCAAGAAATCACATTAGGATTCTCTTTTTAACCTGTTCCTTAAATCACTAGTGCTTAGGAAATCTATTGGAGGCAGAAGCCGTCAAGGGTAGCTTAGGGTTAGGGTTAGGGTTAGGGTGAGGGTTAGGGTACGGCTTAGGGTACGGGTTCGGGGAGGGATTTGGATAGGGCGTAGGGTATGGGTTAGAGTTAGGGTTAGGGTTAGTGTTAGGGTTAGGGCTCGGTTAAGGGTTCGGGTTAGGATTAGGGTACGCGTTATTGTTAAGGTAGCGGTTAGGGTTAGGGTACGCTTTAGTGTGAGGGTAGTTATTAAACCTATCCCACTCTCTAGATACCCCTTAGCACGTAAAGGAACATTATTTGGGGGTCCAGCCATGGAGAAGGGTTTAGACACTAGGAGAAGACAAGGAACACACCCATTATCAAGAAATCACAATATGATTCTCTTTTTAAACTGTTCCTTAAAACACTAGTGGTTAGGAAATCTATTGGAGGCAGAAGCACTCAAGGGTAGCTTAGGGTTAGGGTTAGGGTTAGGGTGAGGGTTAGGGTACGGCTTAGGGTACGGGTTCGGGGAGGGGTTCGGGTAGGGCGTAGGGTATGGGTTAGGGTTAGTGTTAGGGTTAGTGTTAGGGTTAGGGCTCCGTTTAGGGTACGGGTTAGGATTAGTGTATGCGTTAGTGTAAGGGTAGGGGTTAGGGTTAGGGTACGCATTAGGGTTAGGGTAGTTATTAAACCTATCCCACTCTGTAGATACCCCTTAGCACGTAAAGGAATATTATTTGGGGGTCCAGCCATGGAGAAGAGTTTAGACACGAGGAGAAGATAAGGAACACACCCATTATCAAGAAATCACATTAGGATTCTCTTTTTAACCTGTTCCTTAAAACACTAGTGCTTAGGAAATCTATTGGAGGCAGAAGCCGTCAAGGGTAGCTTAGGGTTAGGGTTAGGGTTAGGGTGAGGGTTAGGGTACGGTTTAGGGTACGGGTTCAGGGAGGGGTTCGGGTAGGGCGTAGGGTATGGGTTAGGGTTAGGGTTAGAGTTAGTGTTAGGGTTAGGGCTCGGTTAAGGGTACGGGTTAGGATTAGGGTACGCGCTAGGGTTAGGGTAGCGGTTAGGGTTAGGGTACGCGTTAGGGTGAGGGTAGTTAATAAACCTATCCCACTCTCTAGATACCCCTTAGCACGTATAGGAATATTATTTGGGGGTCCAGCCATGGAGAAGAGTTTAGACACTAGGAGAAGATAAGGAACACACCCATTATCACGAAATCACATGAGGATTCTCTTTTTAACCTGTTCCTTAAAACACTAGTGCTTAGGAAATCTATTGGAGGCAGAAGCAGTCAAGGGTAGCTTAGGGTTAGGGTTTGGGTTAGGGTGAGGGCTAGGGTATGGCTTAGGGTACGGGTTCGGGGAGGGTTTCGGGTAGGGCGTAGGGTATGGGTTAGGGTTAGGGTTAGGGTTAGTGTTAGGATTAGGGCTCGGTTTAGGGTACGGGTTAGGATTAGGGTACGCGTTAGGGTTAGGGTAGGGGTTAGGGTTAGTGTACGCGATAGGGTGAGGTTAGTTATTAAACCTATCACACTCTCTAGATACCCCTTAGCACATAAAGGAATATTATTTGGGGGTCCATCCATGGAGAAGAGTTTAGACACGAGGAGAAGATAAGGAACACACCCATTATCAAGAAATCACATTAGGATTCTCTTTTTAACATGTTCCTTAAAACACTAGTGCTTAGGAAATCTATTGGAGGCAGAAGCCGTCAAGGGTAGCTTAGGGTTAGGGTTAGGGTTAGGGTGAGGGTTAGGGTACGGCTTAGGGCACGGGTTCGGGGAGGGGTTCGGGTAGGGCGTAGGGTATGGGTTAGGGTTAGGGTTAGGGTTAGTGTTAGGGTTAGGGCTCGGTTTAGGGTACGGTTTAGGATTAGGGTACGTGTTAGGGTTAGTGTACGCGTTAGGGTGAGGGTAGTTATTAAACCTATTCCACTCTCTAGATACCCCTTAGCACGTACAGGAATATTATTGGGGGTCCAGCCATGGAGAAGAGTTTAGACACGAGGAGAAGATAAGGAACACACCCATTATCACGAAATCACATTAGGATTCTCTTTTTAACCTGTTCCTTAAAACACTAGTGCTTAGGAAATCTATTGGAGGCAGAAGCAGTCAAGGGTAGCTTAGGGTTAGTGTTAGGGTTAGGGTGAGGGTTAGGGTATGGCTTAGGGTACGGGTTCAGGGAGGGGTTCGGGTAGGGCATAGGGTATGGGTTAGGGTTAGGGTTAGGGTTAGTGTTAGGGTTAGGGCTCGGTTTAGGGTACGGGTTAGGATTAGGGTACGCGTTAGTGTTAGGGTAGGGGTTAGGGTTAGGGTACGCGTTAGGGTGGGGGTAGTTATTAAACCTATCACACTCTCTAGATACCCCTTAGCACGTAAAGGAATATTATTTGGGGGTCCAGCCTTGGAGAAGAGTTTAGACACGAGGAGAATATAAGGAACACACCCATTATCAAGAAATCACATTAGGATTCTCTTTTTAACCTGTTACTTAAAACACTAGTGCTTAGGAAATCTATTGGAGGCAGAAGCAGTCAAGGGTAGCTTAGGGTTAGTGTTAGGGTTAGGGTGAGGGTTAGGGTTAGGGCTCGGTTTAGGGTACGGGTTAGGATTAGGGTACGCGTTAGTGTTAGGGTAGGTGTTAGGGTTAGGGTACGCGATAGGGTGAGGGTAGTTATTAAACCTATCCCACTCTCTAGATACCCCTTAGCACGTAAAGGAATATTATTTGGGGGTCCAGCCATGGAGAAGGTTTTAGACACTAGGAGAAGATAAGGAACACACCCATTATCAAGAAATCACAATATGATTCTCTTTTTAACCTGTTCCTTAAAACACTAGTGCTTAGGAAATCTATTGGAGGCAGAAGCAGTCAAGGGTAGCTTAGGGTTAGGGTTTGGGTTAGGGTGAGGGCTAGGGTATGGCTTAGGGTACGGGTTCGGGGAGGGGTTCGGGTAGGGCGTAGGGTATGGGTTAGGGTTAGGGTTAGGGTTAGTGTTAGGATTAGGGCTCGGTTTAGGGTACGGGTTAGGATTAGGGTACGCGTTAGGGTTAGGGTAGGGGTTAGGGTTAGTGTACGCGATAGGGTGAGGTTAGTTATTAAACCTATCACACTCTCTAGATACCCCTTAGCACATAAAGGAATATTATTTGGGGGTCCATCCATGGAGAAGAGTTTAGACACGAGGAGAAGATAAGGAACACACCCATTATCAAGAAATCACATTAGGATTCTCTTTTTAACATGTTCCTTAAAACACTAGTGCTTAGGAAATCTATTGGAGGCAGAAGCCGTCAAGGGTAGCTTAGGGTTAGGGTTAGGGTTAGGGTGAGGGTTAGGGTACGGCTTAGGGCACGGGTTCGGGGAGGGGTTCGGGTAGGGCGTAGGGTATGGGTTAGGGTTAGGGTTAGGGTTAGTGTTAGGGTTAGGGCTCGGTTTAGGGTACGGGTTAGGATTAGGGTACGTGTTAGTGTTAGTGTACGCGTTAGGGTGAGGGTAGTTATTAAACCTATTCCACTCTCTAGATACCCCTTAGCACGTACAGGAATATTATTGGGGGTCCAGCCATGGAGAAGAGTTTAGACACGAGGAGAAGATAAGGAACACACCCATTATCACGAAATCACATTAGGATTCTCTTTTTAACCTGTTCCTTAAAACACTAGTGCTTAGGAAATCTATTGGAGGCAGAAGCAGTCAAGGGTAGCTTAGGGTTAGTGTTAGGGTTAGGGTGAGGGTTAGGGTATGGCTTAGGGTACGGGTTCAGGGAGGGGTTCGGGTAGGGCGTAGGGTATGGGTTAGGGTTAGGGTTAGGGTTAGTGTTAGGGTTAGGGCTCGGTTTAGGGTACGGGTTAGGATTAGGGTACGCGTTAGGGTTAGGGTAGGGGTTAGGGTTAGGGTACGCGTTAGGGTGGGGGTAGTTATTAAACCTATCACACTCTCTAGATACCCCTTAGCACGTAAAGGAATATTATTTGGGGGTCCAGCCTTGGAGAAGAGTTTAGACACGAGGAGAATATAAGGAACACACCCATTATCAAGAAATCACATTAGGATTCTCTTTTTAACCTGTTACTTAAAACACTAGTGCTTAGGAAATCTATTGGAGGCAGAAGCAGTCAAGGGTAGCTTAGGGTTAGGGTTAGGGTTAGGGTGAGGGTTAGGGTTAGGGCTCGGTTTAGGGTACGGGTTAGGATTAGGGTACGCGTTAGTGTTAGGGTAGGTGTTAGGGTTATGGTACGCGATAGGGTGAGGGTAGTTATTAAACCTATCCCACTCTCTAGATACCCCTTAGCACGTAAAGGAATATTATTTGGGGGTCCAGCCATGGAGAAGGTTTTAGACACTAGGAGAAGATAAGGAACACACCCATTATCAAGAAATCACAATATGATTATCTTTTTAAACTGTTCCTTAAAACACTAGTGGTTAGGAAATCTATTGGAGGCAGAAGCACTCAAGGGTAGCTTAGGGTTAGGGTTAGGGTTAGGGTGAGGGTTAGGGTACGGCTTAGGGTACGGGTTCGGGGAGTGATTCGGGTAGGGCGTAGGGTATGGGTTAGGGTTAGGGTTAGGGTTAGTGTTAGGGTTAGGGCTCGGTTTAGGGTATGGGTTAGGATTAGGGTACTCGTTAGGGTTAGGGTAGCGGTTAGGGTTAGGTTACGTGTTAGGGTGAGGGTAGTTTTTAAACCTATACCACTCTCTAGATACCCCTTAGCACGTAAAGGAATATTAGTTGGGGGTCCAGCCATGGAGAAGAGTTTAGACACGAGGAGAAGATAAGGAACACACCCATTATCAAGAAATCACATTAGGATTCTCTTTTTAACCTGTTCCTTAAAACACTAGTGCTTAGGAAATCTATTGGAGGCAGAAGCAGTCAAGGGTAGCTTAGGGTTAGGGTTAGGGTTAGGGTGAGGGTTAGGGTTAGGGTACAGCTTAGGGTACGGTTTCGGGGAGGGGTTCGGGTAGGGCGTAGGGTATGGGTTAGGGTTAGGGTTAGGGCTAGTGTTAGGGTTAGGGCTCGGTTTAGGGTACGTGTTAGGATTAGGGTACGCGTTAGTGTTAGGGTAAGGGTTAGGGTTAGGGTACGCGTTAGGGTGAGGGTAGTTATTAAACCTATCCCACTCTCTAGATACCCCTTAGCACGTAAAGGAATATTATTTGGGGGTCCAGCCATGGAGAAGGGTTTAGACACTAGGAGAAGATAAGGAACACACCCATTATCAAGAAATCACAATATGATTCTCTTTTTAAACTGTTTCTTAAAACACTAGTGCTTAGGATATCTATTGGAGGCAGAAGCAGTCAAGGGTAGCTTAGGGTTAGGGTTAGGGTTAGGGTGAGGGTTAGGGTACGGCTTAGGGTACGGGTTCGGGGAGGGATTCGGGTAGGGCGTAGGGTATGGGTTAGGGTTAGGGTTAGGGCTAGTGTTAGGGTTAGGGCTCGGTTTAGGGTACGTGTTAGGATTAGGGTACGCGTTAGTGTTAGGGTAAGGGTTAGGGTTAGGGTACGCGTTAGGGTGAGGGTAGTTATTAAACCTATCCCACTCTCTAGATACCCCTTAGCACGTAAAGGAATATTATTTGGGGGTCCAGCCATGGAGAAGGGTTTAGACACTAGGAGAAGATAAGGAACACACCCATTATCAAGAAATCACAATATGATTCTCTTTTTAAACTGTTTCTTAAAACACTAGTGCTTAGGAAATCTATTGGAGGCAGAAGCAGTCAAGGGTAGCTTAGGGTTAGGGTTAGGGTTAGGGTGAGGGTTAGGGTACGGCTTAGGGTACGGGTTCGGGGAGGGATTCGGGTAGGGCGTAGGGTATGGGTTAGGGTTAGGGTTAGTGTTAGGGTTAGGGCTTGGTTTAGGGTATGGGTTAGGATTAGGGTACTCGTTAGGGTTAGGGTAGCGGTTAGGGTTAGGGTACGCGTTAGGGTGAGGGTAGTTATTAAACCTATCCCACTCTCTAGATAACCCTTAGCACGTAAAGGAATATTATTTGGGGGTCCAGCCATGGAGAAGAGTTTAGACACGAGGAGAAGATAAGGAGCACACCCATTATCAAGAAATCACATTAGGATTCTCTTTTTAACCTGTTCCTTAAAACACTAGTGCTTAGGAAATCTATTGGAGGCAGAAGCAGTCAAGGGTAGCTTAGGGTTAGGGTTAGGGTTAGGGTGAGGGTTAGGGTATGGCTTAGGATACGGGTTCGGGGAGGGGTTCGGGTAGGGCGTAGGGTATGGGTTAGGGTTAGGGTTAGGGCTAGTGTTAGGGTTAGGGCTCGGTTTGGGGTACGGGTTAGGATTAGGGTACGCGTTAGGGTTACGGTAGGGGTTAGGTTTAAGGTGCACGTTAGGGTGAGGATAGTTAATAAACCTATCACACTCTCTAGATACCCCTTAGCACGTAAAGGAATATTATTTGGGGGTCCAGCCATGGAAAAGAGTTTAGACAAGAGGAGAAGATAAGGAACACACCCATTATCAAGAAATAACATTAGGATTCTCTTTTTAACCTGTTCCTTAAATCACTAGTGCTTAGGAAATCTATTGGAGGCAGAAGCCCTCAAGGGTAGCTTAGGGATAGGGTAAGGGTTAGGGTGAGGGTTAGGGTACGGGTTCGGGGACGGGTTCGGGAAGGGCGTAGGGTATGGGTTAGGATTAGGGTACGCGTTAGGGTTAGGGTAGGGGTTAGGGTTAGGGTACGCGTTAGGGTGAGGGTAGTTATTAAACCTATCCCACTCTGTAGATACCCCTTAGCACGTAAAGGAATATTATTTGGGGGTCCAGCCATGGAGAAGAGTTTAGACACGAGGAGAAGATAAGGAACACACCCATTATCAAGAAATCACATTAGGATTCTCTTTTTAACCTGTTCCTTAAAACACTAGTGCTTAGGAAATCTATTGGAGGCAGAAGCCGTCAAGGGTAGCTTAGGGTTAGGGTTAGGGTTAGGGTGAGGGTTAGGGTACGGTTTAGGGTACGGGTTCAGGGAGGGGTTCGGGTAGGGCGTAGTGTATGGGTTAGGGTTAGGGTTAGAGTTAGTGTTAGGGTTAGGGCTCGGTTTAGGGTACGGGTTAGGATTAGGGTACGCGCTAGGGTTAGGTTAGCGGTTAGGGTTAGGGTACGCGTTAGGGTGAGGGTAGTTAATAAACCTATCCCACTCTCTAGATACCCCTTAGCACGTATAGGAATATTATTTGGGGGTCCAGCCATGGAGAAGAGTTTAGACACTAGGAGAAGATAAGGAACACACCCATTATCACGAAATCACATGAGGATTCTCTTTTCAACCTGTTCCTTAAAACACTAGTGCTTAGGAAATCTATTGGAGGCAGAAGCAGTCAAGGGTAGCTTAGGGTTAGGGTTTGGGTTAGGGTGAGGGTTAGGGTACGGCTTAGGGCACGGGTTCGGGGAGGGGTTCGGGTAGGGCGTAGGGTATGGGTTAGGGTTAGGGTTAGGGTTAGTGTTAGGGTTAGGGCTCGGTTTAGGGTACGGGTTAGGATTAGGGTACGTGTTAGTGTTAGTGTACGCGTTAGGGTGAGGGTAGTTATTAAACCTATTCCACTCTCTAGATACCCCTTAGCACGTACAGGAATATTATTGGGGGTCCAGCCATGGAGAAGAGTTTAGACACGAGGAGAAGATAAGGAACACACCCATTATCACGAAATCACATTAGGATTCTCTTTTTAACCTGTTCCTTAAAACACTAGTGCTTAGGAAATCTATTGGAGGCAGAAGCAGTCAAGGGTAGCTTAGGGTTAGTGTTAGGGTTAGGGTGAGGGTTAGGGTATGGCTTAGGGTACGGGTTCAGGGAGGGGTTCGGGTAGGGCGTAGGGTATGGGTTAGGGTTAGGGTTAGGGTTAGTGTTAGGGTTAGGGCTCGGTTTAGGGTACGGGTTAGGATTAGGGTACGCGTTAGGGTTAGGGTAGGGGTTAGGGTTGGGGTACGCGTTAGGGTGGGGGTAGTTATTAAACCTATCACACTCTCTAGATACCCCTTAGCACGTAAAGGAATATTATTTGGGGGTCCAGCCTTGGAGAAGAGTTTAGACACGAGGAGAATATAAGGAACACACCCATTATCAAGAAATCACATTAGGATTCTCTTTTTAACCTGTTACTTAAAACACTAGTGCTTAGGAAATCTATTGGAGGCAGAAGCAGTCAAGGGTAGCTTAGGGTTAGGGTTAGGGTTAGGGTGAGGGTTAGGGTTAGGGCTCGGTTTAGGGTACGGGTTAGGATTAGGGTACGCGTTAGTGTTAGGGTAGGTGTTAGGGTTAGGGTACGCGATAGGGTGAGGGTAGTTATTAAACCTATCCCACTCTCTAGATACCCCTTAGCACGTAAAGGAATATTATTTGGGGGTCCAGCCATGGAGAAGGTTTTAGACACTAGGAGAAGATAAGGAACACACCCATTATCAAGAAATCACAATATGATTCTCTTTTAACCTGTTCCTTAAAACACTAGTGCTTAGGAAATCTATTGGAGGCAGAAGCAGTCAAGGGTAGCTTAGGGTTAGGGTTTGGGTTAGGGTGAGGGCTAGGGTATGGCTTAGGGTACGGGTTCGGGGTGGGGTTCGGGTAGGGCGTAGGGTATGGGTTAGGGTTAGGGTTAGGGTTAGTGTTAGGATTAGGGCTCGGTTTAGGGTACGGGTTAGGATTAGGGTACGCGTTAGGGTTAGGGTAGGGGTTAGGGTTAGGGTACGCGTTAGGGTGGGGGTAGTTATTAAACCTATCACACTCTCTAGATACCCCTTAGCACGTAAAGGAATATTATTTGGGGGTCCAGCCTTGGAGAAGAGTTTAGACACGAGGAGAATATAAGGAACACACCCATTATCAAGAAATCACATTAGGATTCTCTTTTTAACCTGTTACTTAAAACACTAGTGCTTAGGAAATCTATTGGAGGCAGAAGCAGTCAAGGGTAGCT
Source organism: Balaenoptera acutorostrata (assembly GCF_949987535.1). NCBI lineage: Eukaryota > Metazoa > Chordata > Mammalia > Artiodactyla > Balaenopteridae > Balaenoptera > Balaenoptera acutorostrata. The sequence goes on along the minus strand of NW_026646793.1, from coordinate 78,964 downwards.
TAGGGTTAGGGTTAGGGTTAGGGTGAGGGTTAGGGTTAGGGCTCGGTTTAGGGTACGGGTTAGGATTAGGGTACGCGTTAGTGTTAGGGTAGGTGTTAGGGTTAGGGTACGCGATAGGGTGAGGTTAGTTATTAAACCTATCCCACTCTCTAGATACCCCTTAGCACGTAAAGGAATATTATTTGGGGGTCCAGCCATGGAGAAGGTTTTACACACTAGGAGAAGATAAGGAACACACCCATTATCAAGAAATCACAATATGATTCTCTTTTTAAACTGTTCCTTAAAACACTAGTGGTTAGGAAATCTATTGGAGGCAGAAGCACTCAAGGGTAGCTTAGGGTTAGGGTTAGGGTTAGGGTGAGGGTTAGGGTACGGCTTAGGGTACGGGTTCGGGGAGGGATTCGGGTAGGTCGTAGGGTATGGGTTAGGGTTAGGGTTAGGGTTAGTGTTAGGGTTAGGGCTCGGTTTAGGGTATGGGTTAGGATTAGGGTACTCGTTAGGGTTAGGGTAGCGGTTAGGGTTAGGTTACGCGTTAGGGTGAGGGTAGTTTTTAAACCTATACCACTCTCTAGATACCCCTTAGCACGTAAAGGAATATTAGTTGGGGGTCCAGCCATGGAAAAGAGTTTAGACACTAGGAGAAGATAAGGAACACACCCATTATCAAGAAATCACATTAGGATTCTCTTTTTAACCTGTTCCTTAAAACAGTAGTGCTTAGGAAATCTATTGGAGGCAGAAGCCGTCAAGGGTAGCTTAGGGTTAGGGTGAGGGTTAGGGTACGGCTTAGGGTACGGGTTCGGGGAGGGGTTCGGGTAGGGCGTAGGGTATGGGTTAGGGTTAGGGTTAGGGCTAGTGTTAGGGTTAGGGCTCGGTTTAGGGTACGGGTTAGGATTAGGGTACGCGTTAGGGTTAGGGTAAGGGTTAGGGTTAGGGTACGCGTTAGGGTGAGGGTAGTTATTAATCCTATCCCACTCTCTAGATACCCCTTAGCACGTAAAGGAATATTATTTGGGGGTCCAGCCATGGAGAAGAGTTTAGACACGAGGAGAAGATAAGGAACACACCCATTATCAAGAAATCACATAAGGATTCTCTTTTTAACCTGTTCCTTAAAACACTAGTGCTTAGGAAATCTATTGGAGGCAGAAGCAGTCAAGGGTAGCTTAGGGTTAGGGTTAGGGTTAGGGTGAGGGTTAGGGTTAGGGTACAGCTTAGGGTACGGGTTCGGGGAGGGGTTCGGGTAGGGCGTAGGGTATGGGTTAGGGTTAGGGTTAGGGCTAGTGTTAGGGTTAGGGCTCGGTTTAGGGTACGTGTTAGGATTAGGGTACGCGTTAGTGTTAGGGTAAGGGTTAGGGTTAGGGTACGCGTTAGGGTGAGGGTAGTTATTAAACCTATCCCACTCTCTAGATACCCCTTAGCACGTAAAGGAATATTATTTGGGGGTCCAGCCATGGAGAAGGGTTTAGACACTAGGAGAAGATAAGGAACACACCCATTATCAAGAAATCACAATATGATTCTCTTTTTAAACTGTTTCTTAAAACACTAGTGCTTAGGAAATCTATTGGAGGCAGAAGCAGTCAAGGGTAGCTTAGGGTTAGGGTTAGGGTTAGGGTGAGGGTTAGGGTACGGCTTAGGGTACGGGTTCGGGGAGGGATTCGGGTAGGGCGTAGGGTATGGGTTAGGGTTAGGGTTAGTGTTAGGGTTAGGGCTCGGTTTAGGGTACGGGTTAGGATTAGGGTACGCGTTAGTGTTAGGGTAGGTGTTAGGGTTAGGGTACGCGATAGGGTGAGGGTAGTTATTAAACCTATCCCACTCTCTAGATACCCCTTAGCACGTAAAGGAATATTATTTGGGGGTCCAGCCATGGAGAAGGTTTTAGACACTAGGAGAAGATAAGGAACACACCCATTATCAAGAAATCACAATATGATTCTCTTTTAACCTGTTCCTTAAAACACTAGTGCTTAGGAAATCTATTGGAGGCAGAAGCAGTCAAGGGTAGCTTAGGGTTAGGGTTTGGGTTAGGGTGAGGGCTAGGGTATGGCTTAGGGTACGGGTTCGGGGAGGGGTTCGGGTAGGGCGTAGGGTATGGGTTAGGGTTAGGGTTAGGGTTAGTGTTAGGATTAGGGCTCGGTTTAGGGTACGGGTTAGGATTAGGGTACGCGTTAGGGTTAGGGTAGGGGTTAGGGTTAGGGTACGCGTTAGGGTGGGGGTAGTTATTAAACCTATCACACTCTCTAGATACCCCTTAGCACGTAAAGGAATATTATTTGGGGGTCCAGCCTTGGAGAAGAGTTTAGACACGAGGAGAATATAAGGAACACACCCATTATCAAGAAATCACATTAGGATTCTCTTTTTAACCTGTTACTTAAAACACTACTGCTTAGGAAATCTATTGGAGGCAGAAGCAGTCAAGGGTAGCTTAGGGTTAGGGTTAGGGTTAGGGTGAGGGTTAGGGTTAGGGCTCGGTTTAGGGTACGGGTTAGGATTAGGGTACGCGTTAGTGTTAGGGTAGGTGTTAGGGTTAGGGTACGCGATAGGGTGAGGTTAGTTATTAAACCTATCCCACTCTCTAGATACCCCTTAGCACGTAAAGGAATATTATTTGGGGGTCCAGCCATGGAGAAGTGTTTAGACACGAGGAGAAGATAAGGAACACACCCATTATCAAGAAATCACAATATGATTCTCTTTTTAAACTGTTCCTTAAAACACTAGTGGTTAGGAAATCTATTGGAGGCAGAAGCACTCAAGGGTAGCTTAGGGTTAGGGTTAGGGTTAGGGTGAGGGTTAGGGTACGGCTTAGGGTACGGGTTCGGGGAGGGATTCGGGTAGGTCGTAGGGTATGGGTTAGGGTTAGGGTTAGGGTTAGTGTTAGGGTTAGGGCTCGGTTTAGGGTATGGGTTAGGATTAGGGTACTCGTTAGGGTTAGGGTAGCGGTTAGGGTTAGGTTACGCGTTAGGGTGAGGGTAGTTTTTAAACCTATACCACTCTCTAGATACCCCTTAGCACGTAAAGGAATATTAGTTGGGGGTCCAGCCATGGAAAAGAGTTTAGACACTAGGAGAAGATAAGGAACACACCCATTATCAAGAAATCACATTAGGATTCTCTTTTTAACCTGTTCCTTAAAACAGTAGTGCTTAGGAAATCTATTGGAGGCAGAAGCCGTCAAGGGTAGCTTAGGGTTAGGGTTAGGGTTAGGGTGAGGGTTAGGGTACGGCTTAGGGTACGGGTTCGGGGAGGGGTTCGGGTAGGGCGTAGGGTATGGGTTAGGGTTAGGGTTAGGGCTAGTGTTAGGGTTAGGGCTCGGTTTAGGGTACGGGTTAGGATTAGGGTACGCGTTAGGGTTAGGGTAAGGGTTAGGGTTAGGGTACGCGTTAGGGTGAGGGTAGTTATTAATCCTATCCCACTCTCTAGATACCCCTTAGCACGTAAAGGAATATTATTTGGGGGTCCAGCCATGGAGAAGAGTTTAGACACGAGGAGAAGATAAGGAACACACCCATTATCAAGAAATCACATAAGGATTCTCTTTTTAACCTGTTCCTTAAAACACTAGTGCTTAGGAAATCTATTGGAGGCAGAAGCAGTCAAGGGTAGCTTAGGGTTAGGGTTAGGGTTAGGGTGAGGGTTAGGGTTAGGGTACAGCTTAGGGTACGGGTTCGGGGAGGGGTTCGGGTAGGGCGTAGGGTATGGGTTAGGGTTAGGGTTAGGGCTAGTGTTAGGGTTAGGGCTCGGTTTAGGGTACGTGTTAGGATTAGGGTACGCGTTAGTGTTAGGGTAAGGGTTAGGGTTAGGGTACGCGTTAGGGTGAGGGTAGTTATTAAACCTATCCCACTCTCTAGATACCCCTTAGCACGTAAAGGAATATTATTTGGGGGTCCAGCCATGGAGAAGGGTTTAGACACTAGGAGAAGATAAGGAACACACCCATTATCAAGAAATCACAATATGATTCTCTTTTTAAACTGTTTCTTAAAACACTAGTGCTTAGGAAATCTATTGGAGGCAGAAGCAGTCAAGGGTAGCTTAGGGTTAGGGTTAGGGTTAGGGTGAGGGTTAGGGTACGGCTTAGGGTACGGGTTCGGGGAGGGATTCGGGTAGGGCGTAGGGTATGGGTTAGGGTTAGGGTTAGTGTTAGGGTTAGGGCTCGGTTTAGGGTATGGGTTAGGATTAGGGTACTCGTTAGGGTTAGGGTAGCGGTTAGGGTTAGGGTACGCGTTAGCGTGAGGGTAGTTATTAAACCTATCCCACTCTCTAGATACCCCTTAGCACGTAAAGGAATATTATTTGGGGGTCCAGCCATGGAGAAGAGTTTAGACACGAGGAGAAGATAAGGAACACACCCATTATCAAGAAATCACATTAGGATTCTCTTTTTAACCTGTTCCTTAAAACACTAGTGCTTAGGAAATCTATTGGAGGCAGAAGCAGTCAAGGGTAGCTTAGGGTTAGGGTTAGGGTTAGGGTGAGGGTTAGGGTACGGCTTAGGGTACGGGTTCGGGGAGGGGTTCGGTTAGGGCGTAGGGTATGGGTTAGGGTTAGGGTTAGGGCTAGTGTTAGGGTTAGGTCTCGGTTTAGGGTACGGGTTAGGATTAGGGTACGCATTAGGGTTAGGGTAAGGGTTAGGGTTAGGGTACGCGTTAGGGTGAGGGTAGTTATTAAACCTATCCCACTCTCTAGATACCCCTTAGCACGTACAGGAATATTATTTGGGGGTCCAGCCATGGAGAAGAGTTTAGACACGAGGAGAAGATAAGAAACACACCCATTAACAAGAAATCACATTAGGATTCTCTTTTTAACCTGTTCCTTAAAACACTAGTGCTTAGGAAATCTGTTGGAGGCAGAAGCAGTCAAGGGTAGCTTAGGGTTAGGGTTAGGGTTAGGGTGAGGGTTAGGGTACGGCTTAGGGTACGGGTTCGGGGAGGGGTTCGGGTAGGGCGTAGGGTATGGGTTAGGGTTAGGTTTAGGGCTAGTGTTAGGGTTAGGGCTCGGTTTAGGGTACGGGTTAGGATTAGGGTACGCGTTAGGGTTAGGGTAAGGGTTAGGGTTAGGGTACGCGTTAGGGTGAGGGTAGTTATTAAACCTATCCCACTCTCTAGATACCCCTTAGCACGTAAAGGAATATTATTTGGGGGTCCAGCCATGGAGAAGTGTTTAGACACGAGGAGAAGATAAGGAACACACCCATTATCAAGAAATCACAATATGATTCTCTTTTTAAACTGTTCCTTAAAACACTAGTGGTTAGGAAATCTATTGGAGGCAGAAGCACTCAAGGGTAGCTTAGGGTTAGGGTTAGGGTTAGGGTGAGGGTTAGGGTACGGCTTAGGGTACGGGTTCGGGGAGGGATTCGGGTAGGTCGTAGGGTATGGGTTAGGGTTAGGGTTAGGGTTAGTGTTAGGGTTAGGGCTCGGTTTAGGGTATGGGTTAGGATTAGGGTACTCGTTAGGGTTAGGGTAGCGGTTAGGGTTAGGTTACGCGTTAGGGTGAGGGTAGTTTTTAAACCTATACCACTCTCTAGATACCCCTTAGCACGTAAAGGAATATTAGTTGGGGGTCCAGCCATGGAAAAGAGTTTAGACACTAGGAGAAGATAAGGAACACACCCATTATCAAGAAATCACATTAGGATTCTCTTTTTAACCTGTTCCTTAAAACAGTAGTGCTTAGGAAATCTATTGGAGGCAGAAGCCGTCAAGGGTAGCTTAGGGTTAGGGTTAGGGTTAGGGTGAGGGTTAGGGTACGGCTTAGGGTACGGGTTCGGGGAGGGGTTCGGGTAGGGCGTAGGGTATGGGTTAGGGTTAGGGTTAGGGCTAGTGTTAGGGTTAGGGCTCGGTTTAGGGTACGGGTTAGGATTAGGGTACGCGTTAGGGTTAGGGTAAGGGTTAGGGTTAGGGTACGCGTTAGGGTGAGGGTAGTTATTAATCCTATCCCACTCTCTAGATACCCCTTAGCACGTAAAGGAATATTATTTGGGGGTCCAGCCATGGAGAAGAGTTTAGACACGAGGAGAAGATAAGGAACACACCCATTATCAAGAAATCACATAAGGATTCTCTTTTTAACCTGTTCCTTAAAACACTAGTGCTTAGGAAATCTATTGGAGGCAGAAGCAGTCAAGGGTAGCTTAGGGTTAGGGTTAGGGTTAGGGTGAGGGTTAGGGTTAGGGTACAGCTTAGGGTACGGGTTCGGGGAGGGGTTCGGGTAGGGCGTAGGGTATGGGTTAGGGTTAGGGTTAGGGCTAGTGTTAGGGTTAGGGCTCGGTTTAGGGTACGTGTTAGGATTAGGGTACGCGTTAGTGTTAGGGTAAGGGTTAGGGTTAGGGTACGCGTTAGGGTGAGGGTAGTTATTAAACCTATCCCACTCTCTAGATACCCCTTAGCACGTAAAGGAATATTATTTGGGGGTCCAGCCATGGAGAAGGGTTTAGACACTAGGAGAAGATAAGGAACACACCCATTATCAAGAAATCACAATATGATTCTCTTTTTAAACTGTTTCTTAAAACACTAGTGCTTAGGAAATCTATTGGAGGCAGAAGCAGTCAAGGGTAGCTTAGGGTTAGGGTTAGGGTTAGGGTGAGGGTTAGGGTACGGCTTAGGGTACGGGTTCGGGGAGGGATTCGGGTAGGGCGTAGGGTATGGGTTAGGGTTAGGGTTAGTGTTAGGGTTAGGGCTCGGTTTAGGGTATGGGTTAGGATTAGGGTACTCGTTAGGGTTAGGGTAGCGGTTAGGGTTAGGGTACGCGTTAGGGTGAGGGTAGTTATTAAACCTATCCCACTCTCTAGATACCCCTTAGCACGTAAAGGAATATTATTTGGGGGTCCAGCCATGGAGAAGAGTTTAGACACGAGGAGAAGATAAGGAACACACCCATTATCAAGAAATCACATTAGGATTCTCTTTTTAACCTGTTCCTTAAAACACTAGTGCTTAGGAAATCTATTGGAGGCAGAAGCAGTCAAGGGTAGCTTAGGGTTAGGGTTAGGGTTAGGGTGAGGGTTAGGGTACGGCTTAGGGTACGGGTTCGGGGAGGGGTTCGGTTAGGGCGTAGGTTATGGGTTAGGGTTAGGGTTAGGGCTAGTGTTAGGGTTAGGTCTCGGTTTAGGGTACGGGTTAGGATTAGGGTACGCATTAGGGTTAGGGTAAGGGTTAGGGTTAGGGTACGCGTTAGGGTGAGGGTAGTTATTAAACCTATCCCACTCTCTAGATACCCCTTAGCACGTACAGGAATATTATTTGGGGGTCCAGCCATGGAGAAGAGTTTAGACACGAGGAGAAGATAAGAAACACACCCATTATCAAGAAATCACATTAGGATTCTCTTTTTAACCTGTTCCTTAAAACACTAGTGCTTAGGAAATCTGTTGGAGGCAGAAGCAGTCAAGGGTAGCTTAGGGTTAGGGTTAGGGTTAGGGTGAGGGTTAGGGTACGGCTTAGGGTACGGGTTCGGGGAGGGGTTCGGGTAGGGCGTAGGGTATGGGTTAGGGTTAGGTTTAGGGCTAGTGTTAGGGTTAGGGCTCGGTTTAGGGTACGGGTTAGGATTAGGGTACGCGTTAGGGTTAGGGTAAGGGTTAGGGTTAGGGTACGCGTTAGGGTGAGGGTAGTTATTAAACCTATCCCACTCTCTAGATACCCCTTAGCACGTAAAGGAATATTATTTGGGGGTCCAGCCATGGAGAAGTGTTTAGACACGAGGAGAAGATAAGGAACACACCCATTATCAAGAAATCACATTAGGATTCTCTTTTTAACCTGTTCCTTAAAACACTAGTGCTTAGGAAATCTATTGGAGGCAGAAGCAGTCAAGGGTAGCTTAGGGTTAGGGTTAGGGTTAGGGTGAGGGTCAGAGTACGGCTTAGGGTACGGGTTCGGGGAGGGGTTCGGGTAGGGCGTAGGCTATGGGTTAGGGTTAGGGTTAGGGTTAGTGTTAGGGTTAGGGCTCGGTTTAGGGTACGGTTTAGGATTAAGGTACGCGTTAGTGTTAGGTTAGGGGTTAGGGTTAGGGTATGCGATAGGGTGAGGTTAGTTATTAAACCTATCCCACTCTCTAGATACCCTTTAGCACGTAAAGGAATATTATTTGGGGGTCCATTCATGGAGAAGAGTTTAGACACTAGGAGAAGATAAGGAACACACCCATTATCAAGAAATCACATTAGGATTCTCTTTTTAACCTGTTCCTTAAAACACTAGTGCTTAGGAAATCTATTGGAGGCAGAAGCAGTCAAGGGTAGCTTAGGGTTAGGGTTAGGGTTAGGGTGAGGGTTAGGGTATGGCTTAGGATACGGGTTCGGGGAGGGGTTCGGGTAGGGCGTAGGGTATGGGTTAGGGTTAGGGTTAGGGCTAGTGTTAGGGTTAGGGCTCGGTTTGGGGTACGGGTTAGGATTAGGGTACGTGTTAGGGTTAGGGTAGGGGTTAGGTTTAAGGTGCACGTTAGGGTGAGGATAGTTAATAAACCTATCACACTCTCTAAATACCCCTTAGCACGTAAAGGAATATTATTTGGGGGTCCAGCCATGGAAAAGAGTTTAGACAAGAGGAGAAGATAAGGAACACACCCATTATCAAGAAATCACATTAGGATTCTCTTTTCAACCTGTTCCTTAAATCACTAGTGCTTAGGAAATCTATTGGAGGCAGAAGCCGTCAAGGGTAGCTTAGGGATAGGGTAAGGGTTAGGGTGAGGGTTAGGGTACGGCTTAGGGTACGGGTTCGGGGAGGGGTTCGGGTAGGGCGTAGGGTATGAGTTAGAGTTAGGGTTAGGGTTAGTGTTAGGGTTAGGGCTCGGTTAAGGGTACGGGTTAGGATTAGGGTACGCGTTAGTGTTAGGTTAGGGGTTAGGGTTAGGGTACGATTTAGGGTGAGGGTAGTTATTAAACCTATCCCACTCTCTAGATACCCCTTAGCACGTAAAGGAATATTATTTGGGGGTCCAGCCATGGAGAAGGGTTTAGACACTAGGAGAAGATAAGGAACACACCCATTATCAAGAAATCACAATATGATTCTCTTTTTAAACTGTTTCTTAAAACACTAGTGGTTAGGAAATCTATTGGAGGCAGAAGCAGTCAAGGGTAGCTTAGGGTTAGGGTTAGGGTTAGGGTGAGGGTTAGTGTACGGCTTAGGGTACGGGTTCGGTGAGGGGTTCGGGTACGGCGTAGGGTATGGGTTAGGGTTAGGGTTAGGGTTAGTGTTAGGGTTAGGGCTCGTTTTAGGGTACGGGTTAGGATTAGGGTACGCGTTAGTGTTTGGGTAGGGGTTAGGGTTAGGGTACGCGTTAGGGTTAGGGTCGTTATTAAACCTATCCCACTCTCTAGATACCCCTTAGCACGTAAAGGAATATTATTTGGGGGTCCAGCTATGGAGAAGAGTTTAGACACTAGGGTAAGATAAGGAACACACCCATTATCAAGAAATCACATTAGGATTCTCTTTTTAACCTGTTCCTTAAAACACTAGTGTTTAGGAAATCTATTGGAGGCAGAAGCAGTCAAGGGTAGCTTAGCATTAGGGTTAGGGTTAGGGTACGGCTTAGGGTACGGGTTAGGTGAGGGGTTCGGGTAGGGCGTAGGGTATGGGTTAGGGTTAGGGTTAGGGTAGGTGTTAGGGTTAGGGCTCGGTTTAGGGTACGGTTTAGGATTAGTGTATGCGTTAGTGTAAGGGTAGGGGTTAGGGTTAGGGTACGCATTAGGGTTAGGGTAGTTATTAAACCTATCCCACTCTGTAGATACCCCTTAGCACGTAAAGGAATATTATTTGGGGGTCCAGCCATGGAGAAGAGTTTCGACACTAGGATAAGATAAAGCTCACACCCATTATAAAGAAATCACATTAGGATTCTCTTTTTAACCTATTCCTTAAAACACTAGTGCTGAGGAAATCTATTGGAGGCAGAAGCAGTCAAGGGTAGCTTAGGGTTAGGGTTAGGGTTAGGGTGCGGGTTAGGGTACGACTTAGGGTACGGGTTCGGGAACGGGTTCGGGAAGGGCGTAGGGTATGGGTTAGGATTAGTGTTAGGGTTAGTGTTAGGGTTAGGGCTCGGTTTAGGGTATGGTTTAGGATTAGGGTACGCGTTAGGGTTAGGGTAGGTTTTACGGTTAGGGTACACGTTAGGGTTAGGGTCGTTATTATACCTTTCCCACTCTCTAGATACCCCTTAGCACGTAAAGGAATATCATTTGGGGGTCTAGCCATGGAGAAGAGTTTAGACACTAGGATAAGATAAGGAACACAGCCATTATCAAGAAATCACATTAGGATTCTCATTTTAACCTGTTCCTTAAAACACTAGTCCTTAGGAAATCTATTGGAGGCAGAAGCAGTCAAGGGTAGCTTAGGGTTACGGTTAGGGTGAGGGTGAGGGTTAGGGTACGGTTTAGGGTATGGGTTCGGGGAGGGGTTCGGGTAGGGCGTAGAGTATGGTTTAGGGTTAGGTTTAGGGTTAGGGTTAGTGTTAGGGCTCGGTTTAGGGTACGGGTTAGGATTAGAGTACGCGTTAAAGTTAGGGTAGGGGTTAGGGTTAGGGTACGCGTTAGGGTTTGGGTAGTTATTAAACCAATCCCACTCTCTAGATACCCCTTAGCACATAAAGGAATATTATTTTGGGGTCCAGCCATGGAGAAGAGTTTAGACACTAGGATAAGAGAAGGAACACACCCATTATCAAGAAATCACTTTAGGATTCTCTTTTTAACCTGTTCCTTAATACACTAGTGCTTAGGAAATCTATTGGAGGCAGAAGCAGTCAAGGGTAGCTTAGGTTTAGGGTTAGGGTTAGTGTGAAGGTTAGGGTACGGCTTAGGGTTCGGGTTCGGGGAGGCGTTATGCTATGGCGTAGGGTATGGGTTAGGGTTAGGGTTAGGGTTAGGGTTAGTGTTAGGGTTAGGGCTCGGTTTTGGGTACGGGTTAGGATTAGGGTACGTGTTAGGGTTAGGGTCGGGGTTAGCGTTACGGTACGCGTTAGGGTGAGGGTAGTTATTAAACCTATCCCACTCTCTAGATACCACTTAGCACGTAAAGGAATATTATTTGGGGGTCCAGCCATGGAGAAGAGTTTAGACACTAGGATAAGATAAGGAACACACCCATTATCAAGAAATCACATTAGGATTCTCTTTTTTACTTGTTCCTTAAAACACTAGTGCTTAGGAACTCTATTGGAGGCAGAAGCCGTCAAGGGTAGCTTAGGGTTAGGGTTAGGGTTAAGTTTAGGGTGAGGATTACGGTACAGCTTCAGGCCCTCTTCTGGTTCCGGGGGGCAGGCTGAGCCTGTGGTTAATTCTTCTTCCTGATGGGAAAATAGAGTGACCTGTGCCTGTCCCAACACATAGAGCTAGTCTCTCATTGGTTCCCCTTCTTCCCATTCATCTTCAGAACAAATTGCAACCTGTACGGAACAGGAGGTTAAAGGTGCTGATGCTCCAAGTAGGGAGGTTGCTATTAAAGCGGCTGGAATGGCGAACCGGAGCACAAGGAGGTGAGAAATGAGGTGCGTTTTAGAAACCTTTCCCGATCACACGGTGTACCATCTTCTGGGTTTCTCATGCATCTTTTCGATGTAGGAAGATGACCTTGTACCTGGAGATTTGGGACCCATGGGCTGGGTACCACGCAGTATTACTTTAAAGGGTCTGCGTTGGCTCACCCAACCTCACCAAACCTCTCAGCCCCAAGAGTGTCCACCCTTATGTCTCATCCAGCTGTGGGTCCAGATATGGTCAATCCAGGTTGCATCACAGCCCCTGAATGAATTGTGTGAGTATTTCTCTCTCTTTCACTGTCTTTGTTTCATGGGTTTTTAAAAGTAATTTATTTTTATAATGGGGTTTAGCTGCTTTTCACTGCTGTGTTTATGCCGCTTTACACCCACTTGACTCACTTACAGAGAGATATCAATACATAGGTTTGAAGATTCTTACTAGTCAGAAATATTCTTGTGCGATGAATAGGGGGTGTTGAGTCCAGTTCACTGAGCAAGGAGTAAGTGTTGTCTATTACATATTGGGTTTATGGAACGGTATGTTGGCTAATTTGAAACCCTTGTTTTATGCATCACCCCACCTCACCTTTCCCGTTAAGCAGCCATATTGTGTTTTCTAAATGTGTGATTCTCTTCTGTTTTGTAATTCAGTTCAAGTGTAACGGTTTTTACATTCCCTCTATAAGTGATATCTTATGATAAGTGTCTTTTTCTGTGTGACTTATTTCACTTAGAATCGTTGTACCTAAATCCACTCATCATGCTGCTACTAACATTATGACATTGATGTCATGCCTGAGAGATATCCCATTCTACATAAGGACCTCAAATTCTTTATCCATTTTTCACTTTCCTGGGCTATTTAAGATGTAATGAAGTGGAGGTTCCTGTCAACAGAGCAGCCATAAACTTTGGGGTGCCTGTGTCTTGCTGATATTTAGTTTTCCCAATTTATACACCCATGAGTGGAAGTGCCCTATGCTCTCTAAGCTGTGTTTTTTCGATGTTTCAGGACACACCGTACACTTCTCCAGAGTGGCTGTTGGCAATTTACATCCCACCCATCAGCGTAGCAAGGCTCCCATTTCTCCATGGCCTGTCCTGCATTTCTGGTTTTGATACATTTTTCAGCATGGCCCTTTTGACCGATGGGAAGCGAGACTTCTTTGTAGTGCTGATTTGCCTTGCCAGGTTGTTTGGTTGGCCAAAACGGGCGTATGTGTTTTTTGCTGAATATATTCAGGAAAAAACGCATACGCCCTTTTTGGCCAAGGGCATCACTGTCGACGTTTTGCCGCTTTTCATGGGCTTTAAAGGCGATTCGAATCTACCTCCTGAAATCTGTTTCCTGCAATTCTGCCTTGCTTTCAAATCCTCTTCGTTGCCTTCCCTCAATTTATTTGTGGACTAGAGTTATCATTTATAACTGCGCAGGTTTTGTGAATTGCAGTGCCCCTGACCTGAATTTTTCAACTCGCTTTTTTGGGAGCTGGCCGCAAAAGTGCAGGATTGCTTCAGGCCCTCTTCTGGTTCCGGGGGCCAGGTTGAGCCTGTGGTTAATTCTTCTTCCTGATGGGAAAATAGAGTGATGTGTGCCTGTCCCAACATATAGAGCTAGTCTCTCATTGGTTCCCCTTCTTCCCATGCATCCTCAGGACAAATTGCAACCTGTACGGAACAGGAAGTTAAAGGTGCTTATGCTCCAAGTAGGGAGATTGCTAGTCAAGGGGCTGGAATGGCGAACCGGAGCACAAGGAGATTACAAATGAGGTGCGTTTTAGAAACCTTTCCCGATCACACGGTGTACCATCTTCTGGGTTTCTCATGCATGTTTTCGATGTAGGAAGATGCCCTTGTACCGGGAGATTTGGGACCCATGGGATGGGTACCACGCAGTATTACTTTAATAGGTCTGCATTTGCTCACCCAACCTCACCAAACCTCTCAGCCCCAGGAGTGTCCACCCTTATGTCTCATCCAGCTGTGGGTATAGATATGGTCAATACAGGTTGTATCACAGCCCCTGACCGAATTGTGTAAGAATTTCTCTCTCTTTCATTGTCTTTGTTTCATGGGTGTTTTAAAGAAATTTATTTTTATAATGGGGTTTAGCTTCTTTTCACTGCTCTGTTTATGCCGCTTTACACCCACTTGACTCACTTACGGAGAGATATCAATACCTAGGTTTTAAGATTCTTACTTGTCAGATATATTCTTGTGCGGTGAATAGCGGGTGTTGAGTCCAGTTCACTGAGCAAGGAGTAGTTCTTGTCTATTACATATTGGGTTTATGGAACGGTATATGAACTAATTTGAAACCCTTCTTTCATGTATCACACCACCTCACCTTTCCCGTTAAGCAGTCATAGTGTGTCTTCTAAAAGTGTGACTCTCTTCTGTTTTGTAATTCAGTTCAAGTGTGACGGTTTTTACATTCCCTCTATAAGTGATATCTTATGATAAGTGTCTTTTTCTGTGTGACTTATTTCACTTAGAATCGTCGAAACTAAATCCACTCCTCATGCTGCTACTCGCGTTAAGACATTGATTTCATGGCTGAGTGATATTCCATTGTACATAAGAAGCAAAACTTCTTTATCCATTTTTCTGTTTCCTAGGATATTTAAGGTGTAATGAAGTGGAGGTTCTTGTCAACAGAGCAACCCTTAACTTTGGGTTGCCTGTGTCTTGCTGATTTTTAGATTTCCCAATTTATACGCCCATGCGTGGAAGTGCCCCTTTCTCTGTAGCTTTGTTTTATAGATGTTTTTGGAAACACCATACCCTTCTGCAGAGTCGCCATTGGCAATTTACATCCCGCCCATCAGTGTAACAAGGCTCCCTTTCCTCCTTGTCCTCTCCTGCATTTCTTGTTTTTACACTTTTTTAGGAAGTTCCTTTTGACCGATGGGAAGTGAGACTCCTTTGTAGTGCTGATTTGCATTTCCGGCTTGCTTGGTTGGCCAAAAAGGGCCTATGCGTTTTTTTCTGAATTTATTCAGGAAAAAATGCATACGCCCTTTTTGGCCAAGGGCATCCTTGTCGACGTTTGGCCGCTTTTCATGTGCTTTAGTGGCGATTCGATTCTAACTCCTGAAATTTGTTTCCTGCAATTCTGCCTTTCTTTCCAATCCTTTTCGTTGCCTTCCCTCAATATAGTTTTGGACGATAGTTATAATTTAAAACTCTGCAGGTTTATGAATTGCAGTGCCCCTGAGCTCCATTTTTCAACTCGCTTTTTGGGAGCTTCCCGCAGAGCCGCTGGTTTGCTTCTGGCCCTACTCTGGTTCTCAGTGGCAGGCTAAGCCTTTGCTTAATTCTTCTTCCTGATTGGAAATTAGAGTGACATGTGCCTGTCCGAGCATCTAGGGCTTGGCTCTCCTTGTTTCTCCTCCTTCCCCTTCTTCCTTTGGACAAATTCCAAATTCTGTGCAACTGGTTGTTGAAGGTGCTGACATCCTCAAGTGGGGAGGTTTTAAGGAAAATGGCTGGAGGGGTGAATCCAACAACCAGGAAATTAGGAGTTTTGGTTCCTTTTCCAAAATCTTCCTGATCCAACCGTGTTCCATCTTCTGTGTGTCACTAGCATGTTTTAGCTGTAGGAAAGGTCCCGTGTATGTAAGGAGAACACCAGGGATTTTTTCCAAATCAGTGTCTCCCCAAGCTCCAATCTGGGGAATTTTTAAGCTACTGGTACATGTGTGTTCATTAAGGGACTTGGGCTGTAGGCAGAGTCCGAACTTTAGATGATTGAAGTCTTCAGGTTCAGAAACGCTCACCATCGGCCTCCTTTAGTTTCCATTTTATCTGTAGTTGATAGATGATGTCGATAGAGATATCTATTGTTTTTCAGATTATTTCCCCTTAGGGGTCATTAAAAAATATTGAGTATAGTTCCCTGTGCTATACAGTAGATCCTTGTTGATGATATATTTTATACATAGCAGTGTGTATATGTTAATCCGAAACTGTTAATTTATCCCTCCTCCCACCTTTCCCCTTTGGTAATAAAAAAATATAAGATTTTATACTTCTCAGAAATCTAGGAGCTGAAAGAGAGGTATCATTTTCAATGGAAAATCATTCAAAACAAGGTTGAAACTTCAACCAAGATTATTAGATGTACATCCTTGGAAAGAAATCACTGCATTTCACTACTGTTGACCTGACAAATAAGACAAACCCCTCCACTGAACTTGCTTATAATAAAGTGATGGAAATATCAAATGGAAGTGTTAGAAACATCTTATTTTACACGAGCCTTATACACTGCTCTATGTTAATTACAGTTTGGCTCACACATCTGTTCATTGAAGTTACAATGTTCTCAAATTCTGTTACTGATCCTGCAGAGTGGGCCCCAACAAGGGTCTCCCTGCCCAGTGTCATTGGAGCCAACAGATCGAGACTGACTTTGGTTCAGAAGCAAAGGAAAACTTTATATTTTAATCAGAGAATGGAGAGGTGAGAGTGTGTGCTCCCCTGCGGGTTGTGGGCCGGGCTGCTGTGTAGGGATCCTGTCAGCATCAGCGGGAGGGAGGGGGCGGAACTCTCGAGGGCCGGGTTGGCTGGAGCTCAGGCTCTATGTCGCAGAGTCTGCACAGGGCCCCACGAGCTGAGGTGTCGGCCCAGCCATTTTGCACTAGGAAATCGGGTCTGAAGTGCCGGGTGTGGGACCTCTGCATGTGGAAACCTAGGAGCAAGTGAAATTAGACAAAGTACAAAGGAAAAAATGGTTAGACTTTATTTTATTGCCCAGATTCTATTTTTATCTCCCAGGAATTTTTAATGGGCTTTGCCAGTGACAAAGCCCTCCTCTGCCTTTTGTCCCATTCCTCATTCGTGGGGCGCTGAGGGTGCAGACACCTCTTCTGTAAATGCTTCGTGCTGAGTTGGGTGTCCTCATACCTGGGGGGAGGGGCAGGACTTCTCTCCAGCAGCCTCCAGGTGAGGTTGATTGTCCCCAGGCCTCCTCCCTCACTGCTCGTCTGCCTGAGCACCAGCATTGGAAGTTTCATAGATTCTAATGACCTTTAAGGGTCCAGGAAAGAGATGTTCAGAGACGTTGCGGGGCGGGTGGGCGGTTTTACCCTGCTCCACATTGGTTCGACCCCCTTAGGCTGACGGTTTCTGCCAGCCTAGATGCTCTGACCAGTAGTCTGCGCTTTCTTCAGTTAGGCCACTGAATTAACGTACAAACAGCACCATGTGTCAGAGCCCTGCTTGCTCAACTCCCAGACACTCCAGGGCTGGTGGTGATCCAGGACCATGACGGCCACTCAGTCAACGGCCTTTTGAAGTAGGAGGAGTACAGCCGGTCTCATTGGCCTCCGTCACCGCAGTGTCTGTAGGCTTTTCTATGGTGGCAGCGTTATTTACGGTTCCCTTGCCAAGTTTATTAGCTCCGCTCTGGGTGCAGTAAGTCCTGTAAGCAATAGTCTGCTCTTTTGGGGCACACTCTTGTTGTTTTCTGAGAGAAGCTCCAGGTCAAGTGATGGTCACACGAGTCGTCATGGGGGCCCATTGCCCCCAGTTGTCTCTCCGGAGGTTGGTGTTGGAGGGCCTCCTCACTCGAGGTCATTGTGCCCACGGAGCAATCCCTGCAACTTCAGGGCATGGTGGGTGGTTAGGATCACCAAGTGGCGTCCTTTACCCTTAGGAGGGAGCTGGCCTTGCGGGCTGCTGATTTCCAGGGTTTTAGATACCCCCAGTATCCTGGTCGGATGGGGTGGCTGGTCAATGCCTGGAGGGCATTCTTGCATTGTTCCATTTCAAGTGGTCCCAGTTTTTGCACTAATACTCCAAGGGCGATTTGCCTTGGACCAGGAATGTAAAGGTCAAAGGGTTTAGCTAACTTAGGGAGGTCCAGGGCAAGGGTCTGAATTGACTGCACTTTCCCTTCTTGAAGGGCCGCTTCTGGATTCTATTCAAAAGGATCATCATCTTTTCCTTTCAGTGTTTCATATAGAGGCCCAGCTATTAGACTGTAGTTAGGGATCCAGATGCAGCAAACCCCGGTCTCCCCAGGATCCCCTAAGCTGTCTTCTAGATTCAGGAAGGGTGAGGCAGCAAATGGCTTCTTCCCTTTCCTGGGGTGGGCTTCTCCGACCTTCTGTATGAATGAAACCCAGGAAGGTCACCTTAGTTTGTGATATTTGAGCCTTTTTCTTGGACACCTTCTATCTTTTATTGGCTAGGTAGTTCAGAGGCCTCCTTAGTCGGGCTGGTGATCAGAATGTCATCTGCATATTGAAGGAGGGTTCCCTTCTCCAGAGGTAGATCTTTTAGGTCTTTAGCTAACGTTTCCCAAAAGATGGTGTGGGAATTTTTGAACCCCTGGGGCAGGACGGCCCAGCAGCATTGCTTTTGTTGTATGTTGAGTCCTGCCACTCACAGCCAAAATTTCTTGTGACTCTGGGACTAATGGAATACAGAAGAAGGCATCATTGAAGTCTAATACAGAATACCATGTCCTGCTGGATGGTAGAATGACCAGCAGGGTGTAGGAATTTGGAACTACTAGATGTATATCCTCTGTGGCTTCACTGACTGTCCTGGCGTCCTCTACCAGGTACCCAGCAGCCCACGGGGCTCTTGTGGTCGGGCCCCTCACAGGATATGGAGCTCACCTGGGCAGGTACCCAGCTGCCCATGGGGCTCTCGGTGTTAGGCCACTCCCAGGATATGGAGCTCACCTGGGCAGGTACCCAGCAGCCCATGGGGCCCTCATGGTCAGGCCCCTCCCAGGTTATGGAGCTCACCTGGGCAGGTACGCAGCAGCCCACAGGGCTCTCGTGGGCAGGCCCCTCCCTGGATATGGAGCTCCCCTGGACAGGTACCCTGGCAGGGCTGGGCACACAGGAACCGTGCACATAGCCCTCATTGCAGAGCACCCCCACCACAACTGTAGCTCAGAGCTGACACAGAGCACCTCAGAGCAGAGCTTGAACTAACAAACAGCAGCTCCAACAGGTCTGTGACCCTAGGCTTCACTCTGTGCAGCCTCCCTCTGCCTGGTCTTCCAGGGGCTTCCACTGCATCCGGGGCACCAGGCCTCTGTCTGCACCCACCACCCCTCCTCTCCCTGACTCCTGGGTTCCTCTCATTAGCAGAGGGTCTTCTTGAAGTTGTCTCCCACTCATGGACCAGATGAAATGATTAGAAAACAAGCCAGGGCTGCCGCCCCTTATCTATCCTGACTCTCGGGACCCTACACCTGTTCCTTGGATCTGGCCGGTGCAGCAAGGCCCATTTTCTGCAACTCTGAGCCCCTGAGGGGCGAGGATTGGCTGACCTTGGCAGCCTGACCCGGCCGGCCAGCCCTTCCCAGGTGTGCCTGGGTTGAGGTCAATATAAACACCCCTCCAGGCAGCAAAAGCCTCTGCAGCTGTGCCTGACGCCATATTCTCTGCCCCGTCAGCAGTCTCGGGGTTGGGATGGTGGGAGGGAGTAGGGCCCGTGGCTCTATGAGTGGCCCGGTGTGACTGGGGCTCTGCTGGACTTCCTGAAGGAGTTGCCCTGCTGCCACCTGCTAAAGAAGAGGATGTGTCACCCATACTTGCTGCTGGAATTTCTCCCCGGGCAGAGGTGAGGAAGGAAAAAAGCAGTGGGGGCCGGGACAGGAGGAGTACCTCAGGCAGGGAAATGGAAAGCTTCCAGACGAGTGCCCAGGGCCAGGACCATCCTGGCTGGCCTGCAGGCACCAAGTCGGCCTGCGTGTCCAAGCCCCTTCCTCTAGCTTTTAAAGTCTTTGCACACATTCAGGTGTTTTACCTGGGAAGGGTGGGAAAAGTTCAGCAGCAACTGGCCTGGGGCTCAGCTCACATTTACTCAGAGACGCCTCCTCACGGTCCCCCAGCTTTGCAATGAGGACGCTCCTTGTGTTGGGGCTGCTGGCTGCATGGGAAATGATTCCCCACCTGTGACCAACTTCAGAATTGTTTACCACTGGAGCAAGTGCCCTGATAGGGTTTTCCTCTGTATGACCAGTGGGTTCTGTTTTTTTTTTTTCTTTTTTGGTTCAAGGTAAATTTTATTCCTCTTTTTGTATTTATGGATATAAGCATGGAAATAATTCATTCATATAAATACGTCTATGGGAAGGACAGAACTTTTTTTTCTGTTTTATTTTTTTAAGTATTAATTATTTTTTAATTTTTGAATTTATTTTATTCATTTTTTTATACAGCAGGTTCTTATTGGTTAACTATTTTATACATATAAGTGTATATATGTCAATCCCAGGCTCGCAATTCATCCCACCACCACCACCCTGCCACTTTCCCCCCTTGGTGTCCATACATTTGTTCTCTACATCTGTGTCTCTATTTCTGCCTTGCAAACCGGCTCATCTGTACCATTTTTCTAGGTTCCACATGTATGCGTTAATATACGATATTTGTTTTTCTCTTTCTGACTTACTTCACTCTGTATGACAGTCTCTAGATCTATCCACGTCTCTACAAATGACCCAATTTCATTCCTTTTTATGGCTGAGAAATATTGCATTTTATATATGTAGCACATCTTTTCCGTTCATCTGTCTATGGGCATTTAGGTTGCTTCCATGACCTGGCTATTGTAAATAGTGCTGCAGTGAACATTGTGGTGAATATGTCTTTTTGAATTATGGTTTTCTCTGGGTATATGGCCAGTAGTGGGATTGCTGGGTCACACGGTAATTCTATTTTTAGTTTTTTAAGGAACCTCCATACTGTTCTCCATAGTGACTGTATCAACTTACATTCCCACAAATAGTGTAAGAGGGTTCCCTTTTCTCCACACCCTCTCCAGCATTTGTTGTTTGTAGATTTTCTGATGATGCCCATTCTAACTCGTGTGAGGTGATAACTCATTGTAGTTTTGGTTTATATTTCTCTAATAATTAGTGATGTTGAGCAGCTTTTCATGTGCTTCTTGGTCATCTGTATGTCTTCTTGGGACAAATGTCTATTTACGTCATCTGCCCATTTTTGGATTGGGTTGTTTGTTTTTTTACTGTTGAGCTGCATGAGCTGTTTATATACATTGGAGATTAATCCTTTGTCCATTGATTCGTTTGCAAATATTTTCTCCCATTCTGAGGGTTGTCTTTTCGTCTTGTTTGTAGTTTCCTTTGCTTTGCAAAAGCTTTTAGGTTTCATTTGCTCCCATTTGTTTATTATTGTTTCTTATTCCATTACTCTAGGAGGTGGATCAAAAAAGACCTTGCTGTGATTTATGTCAAAGAGTATTCTTCCTATGTTTTCCTCTAAGAGTTTTATAGTGTCCGGTCTTACATTTTGGTCTCTAATGCATTTTGAGTTTATTTTTTGTGTATGGTGTTAGGGAGTGTTCTAATTTCATTCTTTTACATGTAGCTGTCCATTTTTCCCAGCACCACTTATTGAAGAGACTGTCTTTTCTCCATTGTATATCCTTGCCTCCTTTGTCATAGATTAGTGGGTCATAGGTGTGTAGGTTTATCTCTGGGCTTTCCTTTTTTTTTTTTTTCTTTTACATCTTTAATGGAGTATAATTGCTTTACAATTGTGTGTTAGTTTCTGCTGTATAAAAAACTGAATCAGCTATGCGTATACATATAACACCATATCCCCTCCCTCTTGCACCTCCCTCTCACTCCCTTATCCCACCCTTTTAGGTGGCACAAAGCACAGAGCTGGTCTCCCTGTGCTATGTGGCTGCTTCCCAGTAGCTATCAATTTTACATTTGGTACTGTATATATGTCCATACCACTCTCTCACTTTGTCCCAGCTTACCCTACCCCCTCCCCATGTCCTCAAGTCCTTTCTCTACGTCTGTGTCCTTAATCCTTTCCTGCCCCTAGGTTCTACATAAACTTTTTTTTTTAGATTCCATATATATGTGTTAGCATACGGTGTTTGTTTTTCTCTTTCTGACTTACTTCACTCTGTAGGACAGACTCTAGATCCATCCACCTCACTAAAAATAACTCAATTTCGTTTCTTTTTATGGCTGAATCATGTTCCATTGTATATATGTGCCACATCTTCTTTATCCATTTATCTGTTGATGGACACTTAGGTTGCTTCCATGTCCTGGCTATTGTAAATAGAGCTACAGTGAACATTGTGGTACATGACTCTTTTTGAATTATGGTTTTCTCAGGGTAAATGTCCAGGAGTGGGTTTGCTGGGTTGTATGGTAGTTCTATTTTTAGTTTTTAAGGAACCTTCATACCGTTCTCCCTAGTGGCTATATCAATTTACATTCCCACCAACAGTGCAAGAGGGTTCCCTTTTCTCCAATTAATGCCTCTCCAGCATTTATTGTTGGTAGATTTTTTGATGATGGCCATTCTGACTGGTGTGAGGTGATACCTCGCTGTAGTTTTGATTTGCATTTCTCTAATGATTAGTGATGTTCAGCATCTTTCATGTGTTTGTTGGCAACCTGTATATCTTCTTTGGAGAAATGTCTATTTAGGTCTTCTGCCCATTTTTGGATTGGGTTGTTTGGTTTTGTGATATTGAGCTACATGAGCTGCTTTTTGGAGATTAATCCTTTGCCATTTGCTTCATTTGAAAATATTTTCTCCCATTCTGATGGTTGTCTTTTCATCTTGCTTATGTTTTCCTTTGCTGTGCAAAAGAATTTATGTTTCATTAGGTCCCATTTTTTTATTTTTGTTTTTATTTCCATTTCTCTAGGAGGTGGGTCAAAAAGGATCTTGCTGTGATTTATGTCATAGACTGTTCTGCTTATGTTTTCCTCTAAGACTTTTATAGTGGCTGGTCTTATATTTAGGTCTCTAATCCATTTTGAGTTTATTTTTGTGTATGGTGTTAGGGAGTGTTCTAATTTCATTCTTTTACATGTAGCTGTCCAGTTTTCCCAGCACCACTTACTGAAGACACTGTCTTTTCTCCGTTGTATACCCTTGCCTCCTTTGTCATAGATTAGTTAACCATAGGTATGTGGGTTTATCTCTGTGCTTTCTATCCTGTTCTATTGACCTATATTTCTGTTTTTGTGTCAGTACCATATTATCTTGATTACTGTAGCTTTGTAATATAGTCTGAAGTCTGGAAGTCTGATTCCTCCAGCTCTTTTTTTTCCCCCTGAAGACTGCTTTGGCTATCCAAGGTCTTTTGTGTCTCCCTACAAATTTTAAGATTTTTTTTTCTTGTTCCGTAGAAAATGCCAAAGGTATTTTGATCGGGATTGCATTAAATCTGTAGATTGCTTTGGGTAGTATAGTCATTTTCACAATATTGATTCTTCTAATCCAAGAACATGGTATATGTCTCCATCTGTTTATATCATCTTTGATTTCTTTCATCAGTGTCTTATAGTTTTCTGAGTACAGGTCTTTTACTTCCTTAGGTAGGTTTATTCCTAGGTATTTTATTCTTTTTGTTGCAGTGGTAATGGGATTGTTTCCTTAATTTCTCTTTCTGATCTTTCATTGTTAGTGTATAGGAATGCAAGCAATTTCTGTGCATTAATTTTGTATCCTGCAACTTTACCAGATTCATTGATTAGCTCCAGTGGTTTTCTGGTGGCATCTTTAGGATTCTCTATCTATGATATCATGTCATCTGCAAACAGTGACAATTGTACTCCTTCTTTTCCTTTTTGTATTCCTTTTATTTCTTTTTCTTCTCTGATTGCCATGGCTAGGACTTCCAAAACTATGTTGAATAGCAGTGGTGAGAGTGGACATCCTCGTCTTGTTCCTGATCTTAGAGGAAACGCTTGCAGTTTTTCACCATTGAGAATGGTGTTTGCTGCGGGTTTGTCATATATGGCCTTTATTATGTTGAGGTAGTTTCCCTCTATGCCCACACTCTGCAGAGTTTTTATCATAAATGGGTGTTGAATTTTCACAAAATCTTTTCCTTCATGTATTGAGATGATCATATGGTTTTATTCTACAATTTGTTAATATGGTGTATTCACATTGATTTGTGTATATTGAAGAATCCTTGCATCCCTGGGATACACCCCACTTGATCATGGTGTATGATCCTTTTAATGTGTTGTTCGATTCTGTTTGCTAGTATTTGGTTGAGGATTTTTACATCTATATTCATCAGTGATATTGGTCTATAATTTTCTTTCCTTGTAGTATCTCTGTCTGATTTTGGTATCAGGGTGATGGTGGTCTCATAGAATGAGTTTGGGAGTGTTCCTTCCCCTGCAATTGTTTTGAAGAATTTGAGAAGGTTGGGTGTTAGCTCTTCTCTAAATGTTTGATAGAATTCACCTGTGATGCCATCTGGTTCTGGACTTTTGTTTGTTGGAAGATTTTTAATCACAGTTTCAATTTCATTGCTTGTGATAGGTTTGTTCATATTTTCTATTTCTTCCTGGTTCAGTCTTGGAAGGTTATCCCTTTCTAAGAATTTGTCCATTTCTTCCAGGTTGTCCATTTTATTGGCATAGATTTGCTTGTAGTAGTCTCTTAGGATGCTTTGTATTCCTGTGGTGTCTGTTGTAACTTCTCCTTTTTCACTTCTAATTTTGTTGATTTGAGTCCTCTCCCTCTTTTTCTTGAGTCTGGCTAAAGGTTGATCATTATTGCTTATCTTCTCAAAGAACCAGCTTTTAGTTTTATTGATCTTTGCTTTCATTTTCTTTGTTTCTATTTCATTTATTTCTGCTCTGATCTTTAAGATTTCTTTCCTTCTACTAACTTTGGGTTTTGTTCTTCTTTCTCTAGTTCCTCTAGGTGTAAGGTTAGATTGTTTATTTGAGATTTTTCTTGTTTCTTGAGGTAGGCTTGTATTGCTATAAACTTCCCTCTTAGAATTGCTTTTGCTGCATCCCATAGGTTTTGGATCATCGTGTTTTTGTTGTCATTTGTCTCTAGGTAGTTTTTGATTTCCTCTTTGATTTCTTCAGTGATCTCTTGGTTATTTAGTAACGTATTGTTTAGCCTCCATGTGTTTGTGTTTTTTACGGTATTTTTCCGTGTAATTGATTTCTAATCTCATAGCATTGTGGTTGGAACAGCTGCTTGACATGATTTCAGTTTTCTTAAATTTACTGAGGCTTTGTGACCCAAGATGTGATCTATCTTGGAGAATGTTCCGTGTGCAGTTAAGAAGAACGTGTAATCTGCTGTTTTTGGATGGAATGTCCTATAAATATCAATTAACTCTATCTGGTCTATTGTGTCATTTAAAGCTTGTGTTTCCTTATTAATTTTCTGTCTGGCTGATCTCCACTGGTGTAAGTGAGCTGTTAAAGTCCCCCACTATTATTGTGTTACTGTTGATTTCCTCTTTTATAGCTGTTAGCGGTTGCCTTATACATTGAGGTGCTCCTATGTTGGGTACATATATATTTATAATTGTTATATCTTCTTCTTGGATTGATCCCTTGACCATTATGTACTGTCTTTCCTTGTCTCTTGTAACATTCTTTATTTTAAAGTCTATTTTATCTGATATGAGTATTGCTACTCCAGCTTTCTTTTGATTTTCATTTGCATAGAATATATTTTTCCATCGCCTCACTTTCAGTCTGTGTGTGTCCCTAGGTCTGAAATGGGTCTCTTGTAGACAGCATATATATGGGTCTTGTTTTTGTATCCATTCAGCGAGCCTGTGTCTTTTGGTTGGAACATTTAGTGCATTCACGTTTAAGGTAATTATCGATATGTATGTTCCTATTACTATTTTCTTAATTGTTATGGGGTTGTCTTGGTGGGTCCTTTTCTTCTCTTGTGTTTCCCACTTAGAGAAGTTCCTTTAGCATTTGGGGTAGAGCTGGTTTCATGGTGCTGAATTCTCTTAGCTTTTGCTTGTCTGTAAGGCTTTTGATTTCTCCATCAAATCTGAATGAGACCTTTGCAGGGTGGAGTACTCTTGGTTGTAGGTTCTTCCCTTTCATCACTTTAAATTGATCATGCCACTCCCTTCTGGCTTGTAGATTTTCTGCTGAGAAATCAGCTGTTATCCTTATGGGAGTTCCCTTGTATGTTATTTGTCATTTTTCCCTTGCTGCTTTCAATAATTTTTCTTTGTCGTTAATTTTTGTCAATTTGATTACTATGTGTCTTGTCATTTTTCTCCTTTGGTTTATCCTGCCTGGGACTCTCTGTGCTTCTGGACTTGGGTGGCTATTTCTTTTCCCATGCTAGGGAAGTTTTTGACCATAATCTCTTCAAATATATTCTCGGGTCCTTTCTCTCTCTTCTCCTTCTGGGATCCCTATCATGCGAATGTTGTTGTGTTTAATGTTGTCCCAGAGGACTCTTGGGGTGTCTTCATTTATTTTCATTCTTTTTCTTTATTCTGTTCCATGGCAGTGATTTCCACCTTTCTGTCTTCCAGGTCACTTATCCGTTCTTCTGCCACAGTTATTCTGCTACTGATTCCTTCTAGTATATTTTTCATTTCAGTTATTACATTGTTCACCTCTGTTTGTTTGTTCTTTAATTCTTCTAGGTGTTTGTTCCTTAATTCTTCTAGGTCTTTGTTAAGCATTTTTTGTGTCTTCTCCATCTTTGCCTCCTTTCTTTTTCCAAGGTCTTGGCTCAACTTCACTATCATTATTCTGAATTCTTTTTCGGGAAGGTTCCCTATCTCCACGTCATTTCGTTTTTTTTTTCTGGGGTTTTTATCTTGTTCCTTGATCTGGTATAAAGTCCTCTGCCTTTTCATTTTGTCTATGTTTCTGTGAATGTGGTTTTCCTTCCACAGGCTGCAGAATTGTAGTTCTTCTTGCTTCTGCTCTCTGCTCTCTGGTGGATGAGTCTATCTTAGAGGCTTGTGCAAGCTTCCTGATGGGAGGGACTGGTGGTGGGTAGAGCTGGGTGTTGCTTTGGTGGGCAGAGCTTTAATCCGCTTGTCTGCGGATTAAATAAAACTTTAATAAAAAGTTTAATCCGCTTGTCTGCTGATGCATGGGGCTGGGTTCCCTCCCTGTTGGTGGTTTGGCCTGAGGCGACCCAGCACTGGAGCCTACCTTGCTCTTGGTGGGGCTAATGGCGGACTCTGGGAGGGCTCACACCAAGGAGTATTTCCCAGAACTTCTGCTGCCATTGTCGTTGTCCTCACGGTGAGCCACAGCCACAGCCACCACCTGCCTCTGCAGGAGACCCTCTAAAAGTAGCAGGTAGTTCTGATCATTCTCCTACAGGGTCACTGCTCCTTCCCCTGGGTCCTGATGTGCACACTACTTTGTTTGTGCCCTCCATGAGTGGAGTATCTGAGTGGAGTTGAGACTCTGAGACTCTGCGTGGAGTCGCACAGACTCTGGGTCCTGTGAAGCTTCGATGTTTTGTGGTTCTAGAAATCCTATAGGAGACGGTCCACAGCAGGTGAAGCTAATGTTGTCAGTAGAGGTGTTGAAGCCAAAGATCTGCAGTTCCGACTAGAGGTGCCCATGTACATACAGGACAAAATCATCTCGTGTGAATGTAGTTCAGGCATGTTTAAGATGAATGCAGTCATGTTAATGCCTACCATATTCTATCTTGAGTCTCTCCTCAGGGACCCCCTCCTCAGTTCCTGAGGCTCCTGTAAGTCATGTGCAGGGGACTGGAGAGTGGGCTCTGTCCAGTCTGAGCCCTGAGTTACCCTGTGTGTATCTTAGGATACTTTGTATTTCTGTGGTGTCTGTCTGTTGTAACATCATCTCTTTCATTTCAGATTTATTTGGGCCCTCTCTTTTTAAAAAAACATACTACTGTTGTCTTTTATTCTTTACAGAAGTTTAATAAGTGTTTGATCTACTATCCTTACCCTATGTATACTTTTTGCAGTGAGATTTTTACTTTTCTTTGTTTCCTTGTTACTATCAATAATTAGTGAGACTTCTTTTAAGCTACCTTCAACATTGCTTATAAAGCTGCTTTATTAGTGATGACAGAGCCTTAATGGAATTCATGCTCTGGTTGTAAATTAGAATGCAATGTGCCAGCAAAAAGCCCCTTAAGTTTATGTCTCACTACTTCTTGTTTTTTTTTTAATCTAATTTTTATTTTTTGTCAGAGCAAATTTGATTAAAATGTTTTGTTTCTTCTAGGTGTGCAAGATGTGGTTCTTTTAAACATATACATATATCTATTCTTCTTTGGATCATTTTCCCATGTAGGTTATGACACAATGTTGAGCAGTCTTGTCTTGGTATTACATAGGTCTTTGGTGATTACATATTTCACATGTGTTTCTATATCTATCTTAACCCCAATATCCTAATGTATCCAATCCTCACACCTTTCCATTTGGTGAACCATAAGTTTGTTTAATGAATCTGTGATTGCATTTCTCTGTGGAAATATCTTCATTGGTATGAATTTTTAGCTAAGACCTATAAGTGATATTATAGGATATGTGTCTTTGGCTTTCTGACTTAGTACAATTTGCCTGATTACCTCAAGAATCATACATGGTGCTGCAAATGGCATTGTTTCATTTTTTTCCCTGGCTAATATTCCATCTGTACGTGTACCAGTTCTTCTTTGGCCACGCACCTCTTGATGGACTTTCTGGTTGCCTCCATGTCTTGGCTATTGTAATACTGCTGCAATGCATATTTGCTTGGCTGTATCTTTCCAGTTCTATCTTCTTATGTTATAGGCCAAGGAGTGGGCTTGCTGTATCATATGGTAGCTCAGTGTGTACGTTTTAAAGGCACCACCATTCAGTTCTCATTAGTGGCTCTTTCCAGGTTACGTCCCACTTAAAATTGAGGGTATGCATTTCTCCAAAACACCTTCAATATTTATTGTTTGTAGTTCTCTTGCTGATGGTTATTCTAACAGGTGCGAGCTGATACCTCTCTGTGGTTGAATTTGCATGTGTCCCAAAATCTGTTGAAATTGAGCTTTAAAGCATGCCCTTTCTATTTATCAAACTGTGATTACAGCTTAGTTCTTCAAAGTGTTTTATTAAAGTAAGTGTCACATTTTGAAAATTTTTGGCCATTATCTCCCTCAAGACATTTTGAAGGCAGGTTCCATTTACAGCCCTGAAGTACTTGTTCATATGAAGTGACCATTAGCACAGATTTGAAAGCTGCTTTGGCAGGTAACGGCCGGAGGGCGGCAGCCTTTCCACATTCCCCAATCTGGTAACTAGGGAAGGAGGCTTCAGCCCCAAAAGTGTCCACCCTTATGTCTCATCCAGCTGTGGATCTAGATATGGTCAATCTAGGTTGCATCACAGCCCCTGAATGAATTGTGTGAGAATTTCTCTGTCTTTCAACGTCTTTGTTTCATGGGTATTTAAAAGTAGTTTATTTTTATAATGGGGTTTAGCTGCTTTTCACTGCTGTGTTTATGCCGCTTTACACCCACTTGACTCACTTACAGAGAGATATCAATACATAGGTTTGAAGATTCTTACTAGTCAGATATATTCTTGTGCGGTGAATAGGGGGTGTTGAGTCCAGTTCACTGAGCAAGGAATAGGTCTTGTCTATTACATATTGGGTTTATGGAACGGTATCTGAGCTAATTTGAAACCCTTGTTTTATGCATCACCCCACCTCACCTTTCCCGTTCAGCAGCCATAGTATGTTTTCTAAACGTGTGATTCTGTTCTGTTTTGTAATTCAGTTCAAGTGTAGCGGTTTTTACATTCCCTCTATAAGTGATATCTTATGATAAGTGTCTTTTTCTGTGTGACTTATTTCACTTAGAATCGTCGGACCTAAATCCACTCATCATGCTGCTACTAGCCTTATGACGTTGATTTCATGGCTGAGTGATATTCCATTGTACATGAGGAACACAACTTCTTTATCCATTTTACTCTTTCTTATGATATTTAAGGTGTAATAAAGTGGAGGTTCCTGTCTATAGAACAGCCGTAAACTTTGGAGTGCCTGCGTCTTGCTGATTTTTAGTTTTCCCAATTTATACGCCCATGAGTGGAAGTGCCCTATGCTCTCTAAGCTGTGTTTTTTAGATGTTTCAGGACACACCGTACACTTCTCCAGAGTGGCTGTTGGCAATTTACATCCCGCCCATCAGCGTCGCAAGGCTCCCATTTCTCCATGGCCGGTCCTGCATTTCTGGTTTTGACACATTTTTCCGCATGGCCCTTTTGCCCGATGGGAAGCGAGACTTCTTTGGAGCGCTGATTTGCCTTTCCAGATTGCTTGGTTGGCCAAAAAGGGCGTATGCGTTTTTTCCTGAATATATTCAGGAAAAAACGCATACGCCCTTTTTGGCCAAGGGCATCGTTGTCCACGTTTTGCCTCTTTTCATGTGCTTTGAAGCTTATTCGAATCTACCTCCTGAAAACTTTTTCCTGGAATTCGGCCTTGCATTCAAATCCTCTTCGTTGCCTTCCCTCAATATATTTGTGGACGAGAGTTATCATTTTTAACTCTGCAGGTTTGTGAATTGCAGTGCCCATGAGCTCCATTTTTCAACTCGCTTTTTTGGGAGCTGGACGCAAAAGTGCAGGATTGCTTCAGGCCCTCTTCTGGTTCTGGGGGGCAGGCTGAGCTTGTGGTTAATTCTTCTTCCTGATGGGAAAATAGAGTGACCTGTGCCTGTCCCAACACCTAGAGCTAGTCTCTCATTGGTTCGCCCTCTTCCCGTTCATCCTCAGGACAAATTGCAACCTGTACGGAACAGGAGGTTAAAGGTGCTGATTCTCCAAGGAGGGAGATGGCTAGTAAAGCGGCTGGAATGGCGAACCCGAGCACAAGGAGATGAGAAATGAGGTGCGTTTTAGAAACCTTTCCCGATCACATGGTGTACCATCTTCTGGGTTTCTCATGCATGTTTTCGATGTAGGAAGATGCCCTTTAACCTAGAGATTTGGGACCCATGGGATGGGTACCATGCAGTATTACTTGAAAGGGTCTGCGTTGGCTCACCCAACCTCACCAAACCTTTCAGCCCCAAGAGTGTCCACCCTTATGTCTCAATCAGCTGTGGGTCTAGTTATGGTCAATCCAGGTTCCATCACAGCCCCTGAACGAATTTTGTAAGAATTTCTCTCTCTTCCACTGTCTTTGTTTCACGGGTTTTCAAAAGTAATTTATTTTTATAATGGGGTTTAGCTGCTTTTCACGGCTGTGTTTATGCCGCTTTACACCCCCTTGACTCACTTACAGAGAGATATCAGTACATAGGTTTGACGATTCTTACTAGTCAGATATATTCTTGTGCGGTGAATAGGGGGTGTTGAGTCCAGTTCACTGAGCAAGGAGTAGGTCTTGTCTATTACATATTGGGTTTATGGAACGGTATCTGAGCTAATTTGAAACCCTTGTTTTATGCATCACCCCACCTCACCTTTCCGCTTCAGCAGCCATAGTGTGTTTTCTGAACGTGTGACTCTGTTCTGTTTTGTAATTCAGTTCAAGTGTAGCGGTTTTTACATTCCCTCTATAAGTGATATCTTATGATAAGTGTCTGTTTCTGTGTTACTTATTTCACTTAGAATCGTCGGACCTAAATCCACTCATCGTGCTGCTACTAGCCTTATGACGTTGATTTCATGGCTGAGTGATATTCCATTATACATGAGGACCACAACTTCTTTATCCATTTTTCTCTTTCCTAGGATATTTAAGGTGTAATGAAGTGGGGGTGTTTGTCAACAGAGCAGCCCTAAACTTTGGTGTGCCTGTGTCTTGCTGATTTTAGTTTTCCCAATTTATACGCCCATGAGTGGAAGTGCCCTATACTCTCTAAGCTGTGTTTTTTAGATGTCTCAGGACACACCGTACTCTTCTCCAGAGTGGCTGTTGGCAATTTACATCCCGCCCATCAGCGTAGCAAGGCTCCCATTTCTCCATGGCCGGGCCTGCATTTCTGGTTTGGACACATTTTTCCGCATGGCCCTTTTGCCCGATGGGAAGCGAGACTTCTTTGGAGCGCTGATTTGCCTTTCCAGATTGCTTGGTTGGCCAAAAAGGGCGTATGCGTTTTTTCCTGAATATATTCAGGAAAAAACGCATACGCCCTTTTTGGCCAAGGGCATCGTTGTCCACGTTTTGCCGCTTTTCATGTGCTTTCAAGGCAATTCGAATCTACCTCCTGAAATCTGTTTCCTGCAATTCTGCCTTGCTTTCAAATCCTCTTCGTTGCCTTCCCTCAATATATTTGTGGACGAGAGTTATCATTTTTAACTCTGCAGGTTTGTGAATTGCAGTGCCCATGAGCTCCATTTTTCAACTCGCTTTTTTGGGAGCTGGCCGCAAAAGTGCAGGATTGCTTCAGGCCCTCTTCTGGTTCTGGGGGGCAGGCTGAGCTTGTGGTTAATTCTTCTTCCTGATGGGAAAATAGAGTGACCTGTGCCTGTCCCAACACCTAGAGCTAGTCTCTCATTGGTTCGCCCTCTTCCCGTTCATCCTCAGGACAAATTGCAACCTGTACGGAACAGGAGGTTAAAGGTGCTGATTCTCCAAGGAGGGAGATGGCTAGTAAAGCGGCTGGAATGGCGAACCCGAGCACAAGGAGATGAGAAATGAGGTGCGTTTTAGAAACCTTTCCCGATCACACGGTGTACCATCTTCTGGGCTTCTCATGCATGTTTTCGATGTAGGAAGATGCCCTTGAACCTGGAGATTTGGGACCCATGGGATGGGTACCATGCATTATTACTTTAAAGGGTCTGCGTTGGCTCACTCAACCTCACCAAAACTCTCAGCCCCAGGAGTGTCCACCCTTAGGTCTCAATCAGCTGTGGGTCTAGATATGGTCAATCCAGGTTGAATCACAGCCCCTGAACGAATTTTGTAAGAATTTCTCTCTCTTTCACTGTCTTTGTTTCACGGGTTTTGAAAAGTAATTTATTTTTATAATGGGGTTTAGCTGATTTTCACGGCTGTGTTTATGCCGCCTTACACCCCTTTGACTCACTTACAGAGAGATATCAATACATAGGTTTGAAGATTCTTACTAGTCAGATATATGCTTCTGTGGTGAATAGGGGGTGTTGAGTCCAGTTCAGTGAGCAAGGAGTAGGTCTTGTCTATTACATATTGGGTTTATGGAAGGGTATCTGAGCTAATTTGAAACCCTTGTTTTATGCATCACCCCACCTCACCTTTCCCGTTCAGCAGCCATAGTGTGTTTTCTAAACTTGTGACTCTGTTCTGTTTTGTAATTCAGTTCAAGCGTAGCGGTTTTTACATTTCCTCTAGAAGTGATATCTTATGATAAGTGTCTTTTTCTGTGTGACTTATTTCACTTAGAATCGTCGTACCTAAATCCACTCATCGTGCTGCTACTAGCCTTATGACGTTGATCTCATGCCTGAGTGATATTCCATTGTACATGAGGACCACAACTTTTTTATCCATTTTTCTCTTTCCTAGGATATTTAAGGTGTAATGAAGTGGAGTTTCTTGTAACCAGAGCAGCACTAAGCTTTGGGTTGCCTGTGTCTTTTTGATTTTTAATTTTCCCAATTTATACGCCCATGAGTGGAAGTGCCCTATTCTCTCTAGCTCTGTTTTTTAGATGTTTTAGGAAACACCATACCCTTCTCCAGACTCGCCATTGGCAATTTACATCCCGCCCATCAGTGTAACAAGGCTCCCTTTCCTCCTTGGTCTCTCCTGGATTTCTTGGTTTTACACTTTTTCAGGAAGTTCCTTTTGACCGATGGGAAGTGAGACCTCTTTGTAGTGCTGATTTGCATTTCCGGCTTGCTTGGTTTGCCTATAAGGGCCTATGCGTTTTTTTCTGAATTTATTCAGGAAAAAACGCATACGCCCTTTTTGGCCAAGTGCATCCTTGTCGACGTTTGGCCGCTTTTCATGTGCTTTAGTGGCTATTCGAATCTAACTCCTGAAATTTGTTTCCTGCAATTCTGCCTTGCTTTCCAATCCTTTTCGTTGCCTTCCCTCAATATAGTTTTGGACGATAATTATAATTTAAAACTCTGCAGGTTTGTGAATTGCAGTGCCCCTGAGCTCCATTTTTCAATTCGCTTTTTGGGAGCTTCCCGCAGAGCCGCTGGTTTGCTTCTGGCCCTGCTCTGGTTCTCAGTGGCAGGCTACGCCTTTGCTTAATTCTTCTTCCTGATTGGAAATTAGAGTGACATGTGCCTGTCCGAGCATCTAGGGCTTGGCTCTCCTTGTTTCTCCTCCTTCCCCTTTTTCCTTTGGACAAATTCCAAATTCTGTGCAACTGGATGTTGAAGGTGCTGACATCCTCAAGTGGGGAGATTTTAAGGAAAAAGGCTGGAGGGGTGAATCCAACAACCAGGAAATTAGGAGTTTTGGTTCCTTTTCCAAAATCTTCCTGATCCAACCGTGTTCCATCTTCTGGGTGTCACAGGCATGTTTTAGCTGTAGGAAAGGTCCCGTGTATGTAAGGCGAACACCAGGGATTTTTTCCAAATCAGTGTCTCCCCAAGCTCCAATCTGGGGAATTTTTAAGCTACTGGTACATGTGTGTTCATTAAGGGACTTGGGCTGTAGGCAGAGTCCGAACTTTAGATGATTGAAGTCTTCAGGTTCAGAAACGCTCACCATCGGCCTCCTTTAGTTTCCATTTTATCTGTAGTTGATAGATGATGTCGATAGAGATATCTATTGTTTTTCAGATTATTTCCCCTTAGGGGTCATTAAAAAATATTGAGTATAGTTCCCTGTGCTATACAGTAGATCCTTGTTGATGATATATTTTATACATAGCAGTGTGTATATGTTAATCCGAAACTGTTAATTTATCCCTCCTCCCACCTTTCCCCTTTGGTAATAAAAAAATATAAGATTTTATACTTCTCAGAAATCTAGGAGCTGAAAGAGAGGTATCATTTTCAATGGAAAATCATTCAAAACAAGGTTGAAACTTCAACCAAGATTATTAGATGTACATCCTTGGAAAGAAATCACTGCATTTCACTACTGTTGACCTGACAAATAAGACAAACCCCTCCACTGAACTTGCTTATAATAAAGTGATGGAAATATCAAATGGAAGTGTTAGAAACATCTTATTTTACACGAGCCTTATACACTGCTCTATGTTAATTACAGTTTGGCTCACACATCTGTTCATTGAAGTTACAATGTTCTCAAATTCTGTTACTGATCCTGCAGAGTGGGCCCCAACAAGGGTCTCCCTGCCCAGTGTCATTGGAGCCAACAGATCGAGACTGACTTTGGTTCAGAAGCAAAGGAAAACTTTATATTTTAATCAGAGAATGGAGAGGTGAGAGTGTGTGCTCCCCTGCGGGTTGTGGGCCGGGCTGCTGTGTAGGGATCCTGTCAGCATCAGCCAGAGGGAGGGGGCAGAGCTCTCGAGGGCCGGGTTGGCTGGAGCTCAGGCTCTATGTCGCAGAGTCTGCACAGGGCCCCACGAGCTGAGGTGTCGGCCCAGCCATCTTGCACTAGGAAATCGGGTCTGAAGTGCCGGGTGTGGGACCTCTGCATGTGGAAACCTAGGAGCAAGTGAAATTAGACAAAGTACAAAGGACAAAATGGTTAGACTTTATTTTATTGCCCAGATTCTATTTTTATCTCCCAGGAATTTTTAATGGGCTTTGCCAGTGACAAAGCCCTCCTCTGCCTTTTGTCCCATTCCTCATTCGTGGGGCACTGAGGGTGCAGACACCTCTTCTGTAAATGCTTCGTGCTGAGTTGGGTGTCCTCATACCTGGGGGGAGGGGCAGGACTTCTCTCCAGCAGCCTCCAGGTGAGGTGGATTGTCCCCAGGCCTCCTCCCTCACTGCTCGTCTGCCTGAGCACCAGCATTGGAAGTTTCATAGATTCTAATGACCTTTAAGGGTCCAGGAAAGAGATGTTCAGAGATGTTGCGGGGGGGTGGGCGGTTTTACCCTGCTCCACATTGGTTCGACCCCCTTAGGCTGACGGTTTCTGCCAGCCTAGATGCTCTGACCAGTAGTCTGCGCTTTCTTCAGTTAGGCCACTGAATTAATGTACAAACAGCACCAGGTATCAGAGCCCTGCTTGCTCAACTCCCAGACAGTCCAGGGCTGGTGGTGATCCAGGACCATGACGGCCACTCAGTCAACGGCCTTTTGAAGTAGCCAGGAGTACAGCCGGTCTCATTGGCCTCCGTCACCGCAGTGTCTGTAGGCTTTTCTATGGTGGCAGCGTTATTTACGGTTCCCCTGCCAAGTTTATTAGCTCCGCTCTGGGTGCAGTAAGTCCTGTAAGCAATAGTCTGCTCTTTTGGGGCACACTCTTGTTGTTTTCTGAGAGAAACTCCAGGTCAAGTGACGGTCACACGAGTCGTCATGGGGGCCCATTGCCCCCGGTTGTCTCTCTGGAGGTTGGTGTTGGACGGCCTCCTCACTCGAGGTCATTGTGCCCACGGAGCAATCCCGGCAACTTCAGGGTATGGTGGGTGGTTAGGATCACCAAGTGGCATCCTTTACCCTTACGAGGGAGCTGGACTTGCGGGCTGCTGATTTCCAGGTTTTTAGATACCCCCAGTATCCTGGTCAGATGGGGTGGCTGGCCAATGCCTGGAGGGCATTCTTGCATTGTTCCATTTCAAGTGGTCCCAGTTTTTGCACTAATACTCCAAGGGCGATTCGCCTTGGACCAGGAATGTAAAGGTCAAAGGGTTTAGCTAACTTAAGGAGGTCCAGGGCAAGGGTCTGAATTGACTGCACTTTCCCTTCTTGAAAGGCCGCTTCTGGATTCTATTCAAAAGGATCATCATCTTTTCCTTTCAGTGTTTCATATAGAGGCCCAGTTATTGGACTGTAGTTAGGGATCCAGATGCAGCAAATCCCGGTCTCCCCAGGAACCCCTAAGCTGTCTTCTAGTTTTAGGAAGGGTGAGGCTGCAAATGGCTTCTTCCCTTTCCTGGGGTGGGCTTCTCCGACCTTCTGTGTGAATGAAACCCAGGAAGGTCACCTTAGTTTGTGATATTTGAGCCTTTTTCTTGGACACCTTCTATCTTTTATTGGCTAGGTAGTTCAGAGGCCTCCTTAGTCGGGCTGGTGATCAGAATGTCATCTGCATATTGAAGGAGGGTTCCCTTCTCCAGAGGTAGATCTTTTAGGTCTTTAGCTAACGTTTCCCAAAAGATGGTGTGGGGATTTTTGAACCCCTGGGGCAGGACGGCCCAGCAGCATTGTTTTTGTTGTATGTTGAGTCCTGCCACTCACAGCCAAAATTTCTTGTGACTCTGGGACTAATGGAATACAGAAGAAGGCATCATTGAAGTCTAATACAGAATACCATGTCCTGGTGGATGGTAGAATGACCAGCAGGGTGTAGGAATTTGGAACTACTAGATGTATATCCTCTGTGGCTTCACTGACTGTCCTGTCGTCCTCTACCAGGTACCCAGCAGCCCACGGGGCTCTTGTGGTCAGGCCCCTCCCAGGATATGGAGCTCACCTGGGCAGGTACCCAGCAGCCCATGGGACTCTCGGTGTTAGGCCACTCCCAGGATATGGAGTTCACCTGGGCATGTACCCAGCAACCCATGGGGCCCTCATGGTCAGGCCCCTCCCAGGATATGGAGCTCACCTGGGCAGGTATGCAGCAGCCCACAGGGCTCTCGTGGGCAGGCCCCTCCCTGGATATGGAGCTCCCCTGGACAGGTACCCTGGCAGGGCTGGGCACACAGGAACCGTGCACATAGCCCTCATTGCAGAGCACCCCCAGCACAACTGTAGCTCAGAGCTGACACAGAGCACCTCAGAGCAGAGCTTGAACTAACAAACAGCAGCTCCAACAGGTCTGTGACCCTAGGCTTCACTCTGTGCGGCCTCCCTCTGCCTGGTCTTCCAGGGGCTTCCACTGCAGCCGGGGCACCAGGCCTCTGTCTCCACCCACCACCCCTCCTCTCCCTGACTCCTGGGTTCCTCTCATTAGCAGAGGGTCTTCTTGAAGTTGTCTCCCACTCATGAACCAGATAAAATGATTAGAAAACAAGCCAGGGCTGCCGCCCCTTATCTATCCTGACTCTCGGAACCCTACACCTGTTCCTTGGATCTGGCCGGTGCAGCAAGGCACATTTTCTGCAACTCTGAGCCCCTGAGGGGCGAGGATTGGCTGGCCTGGGCAGCCTGACCCAGCCAGCCAGCCCTTCCCAGGTGTGCCTGGGTTGAGGTCAATATAAACACCCCTCCAGGCAGCAAAAGCCTCTGCAGCTGTGCCTGACGCCATATTCTCTGCCCCGTCAGCAGTCTTGGGGTTGGGATGGTGGGAGGGAGTAGGGCCCACGGCTCTATGAGTGGCCCGGTGTGACTGGGGCTCTGCTGGACTTCCTGAAGGATTTGCCGGGCTGCCACCTGCTAAAGAGGAGGATGTGTCACCCATACTTGCTGCTGGAATTTCTCCCCGGGCAGAGGTGAGGAAGGAAAAAAGCAGTGGGGACCGGGACAGGAGGGGTACCTCAGGCAGGGAAATGGAAAGCTTCCAGACGAGTGCCCGGGGCCAGGACCATCCTGGCTGGCCTGCAGGCACCAAGTCGGCCTGCGTGTCCAAGCCCCTTCCTCTAGCTTTTAAAGTCTTTGCACACATTCAGGTGTTTTACCTGGGAAGGGTGGGAAAAGTTCAGCAGCAACTGGCCTGGGGCTCAGCTCACATTTACTCAGAGACGCCTCCTCACGGTCCCCCAGCTTTGCAATGAGGACGCTCCTTGTGTTGGGGCTGCTGGCTGCATGGGAAATGATTCCCCACCTGTGACCAACTTCAGAATTGTTTACCAGTGGAGCAAGTGCCCTGATAGGGTTTTCCTCTGTATGACCAGTGGGTTCTGTTTTTGTTTTTTTCTTTTTTGGTTCAAGGTAAGTTTTATTCCTCTTTTTGTATTTATGGATATAAGCATGGAAATAATTCATTCATACAAATACGTCTATGGGAAGGACAGAACTTTTTTTCTGTTTTATTTTTTTAAGTATTAATTATTTTTTAATTTTTGAATTTATTTTATTCATTTTTTTATACAGCAGGTTCTTATTGGTTATCTATTTTATACATATAAGTGTATATATGTCAATCCCAGGCTCGCAATTCATCCCACCACCACCACCCTGCCACTTTCCCCCCTTGGTGTCCATACATTTGTTCTATACATCTGTGTCTCTATTTATGCCTTGCAAACCGGTTCATCTGTACCATTTTTTCTAGGTTCCACATGTATGCGTTAATATACGATATTTGTTTTTCTCTTTCTGACTAACTTCACTCTGTATGACAGTCTCTAGATCTATCCACGTCTCTACAAATGACCCAATTTCATTCCTTTTTATGGCTGAGAAATATTGCATTTTATATATGTAGCACATCTTTTCCGTTCGTCTGTCTATGGGCACTTAGGTTGCTTCCATGACCTGGCTATTGTAAATAGTGCTGCAGTGAACATTGTGGTGAATATGTCTTTTTTTTTTTTGAATATGTCTTTTTGAATTATGGTTTTCTCTGGGTATATGGCCAGTAGTGGGATTGCTGGGTCATATGGTAATTCTATATTTAGTTTTTTAAGGAACCTCCATACTGTTCTCCATAGTGACTGTATCAACTTACATTCCCACAAATAGTGTAAGAGGGTTCCCTTTTCTCCACACCCTCTCCAGCATTTGTTGTTTGTAGATTTTCTGATGATGCCCATTCTAACTCGTGTGAGGTGATAACTCATTGTAGTTTTGGTTTATATTTCTCTAATAATTAGTGATGTTGAGCAGCTTTTCATGTGCTTCTTGGTCATCTGTATGTCTTCTTGGGACAAATGTCTATTTACGTCATCTGCCCATTTTTGGATTGGGTTGTTTGTTTTTTTACTG
The DNA here is from genome assembly GCF_949987535.1 of Balaenoptera acutorostrata. Taxonomy (NCBI): domain Eukaryota; kingdom Metazoa; phylum Chordata; class Mammalia; order Artiodactyla; family Balaenopteridae; genus Balaenoptera; species Balaenoptera acutorostrata. The sequence goes on along the minus strand of NW_026646793.1, from coordinate 39,799 downwards.
TTGAGCTGCATGAGCTGTTTATATACATTGGAGATTAATCTTTTGTCCATTGATTCGTTTGCAAATATTTTCTCCCATTCTGAGGGTTGTCTTTTCGTCTTGTTTGTAGTTTCCTTTGCTTTGCAAAAGCTTTTAGGTTTCATTTGCTCCCATTTGTTTATTATTGTTTTTTATTCCATTACTCTAGGAGGTGGATCAAAAAAGACCTTGCTGTGATTTATGTCAAAGAGTATTCTTCCTATGTTTTCCTCTAAGAGTTTTATAGTGTCCGGTCTTACATTTTGGTCTCTAATGCATTTTGAGTTTATTTTTTGTGTATGGTGTTAGGGAGTGTTCTAATTTCATTCTTTTACATGTAGCTGTCCATTTTTCCCAGCACCACTTATTGAAGAGACTGTCTTTTCTCCATTGTATATCCTTGCCTCCTTTGTCATAGATTAGTGGGTCATAGGTGTGTAGGTTTATCTCTGGGCTTTCTTTTTTTTTTTTTTCTTTTACATCTTTATTGGAGTATAATTGCTTTACAATTGTGTGTTAGTTTCTGCTGTATAAAAAAGTGAATCAGCTATGCGTATACATATAACACCATATCCCCTCCCTCTTGCACCTCCCTCTCACTCCCTTATCCCACCCTTTTAGGTGGTCACAAAGCACAGAGCTGATCTCCCTGTGCTATGTGGCTGCTTCCCAGTAGCTATCAATTTTACATTTGGTAGTGTATATATGTCCATACCACTCTCTCACTTTGTCCCAGCTTACCCTTCCCCCTCCCCATGTCCTCAAGTCCTTTCTCTACGTCTGTGTCCTTAATCCTTTCCTGCCCCTAGGTTCTACATAAACTTTTTTTTTTAGGTTCCATATATATGTGTTAGCATACAGTGTTTGTTTTTCCCTTTCTGACTTACTTCACTCTGTAGGACAGACTCTAGATCCATCCACCTCACTAAAAATAACTCAATTTCGTTTCTTTTTATGGCTGAATCATGTTCCACTGTATATATGTGCCACATCTTCTTTATCCATTTGTCTGTTGATGGACACTTAGGTTGCTTCCATGTCCTGGCTATTGTAAATAGAGCTACAGTGAACATTGTGGTACATGACTCTTTTTGAATTATGGTTTTCTCAGGGTAAATGTCCAGGAGTGGGTTTGCTGGGTTGTATGGTAGTTCTATTTTTAGTATTTAAGGAACCTTCATACCGTTCTCCCTAGTGGCTATATCAATTTACATTCCCACCAACAGTGCAAGAGGGTTCCCTTTTCTCCAATTAATGCCTCTCCAGCATTTATTGTTGGTAGATTTTTTGATGATGGCCATTCTGACTGGTGTGAGGTGATACCTCGCTGTAGTTTTGATTTGCATTTCTCTAATGATTAGTGATGTTCAGCATCCTTTCATGTGTTTGTTGGCAACCTGTATATCTTCTTTGGAGAAATGTCTATTTAGGTCTTCTGCCCATTTTTGGATTGGGTTGTTTGGTTTTGTGATATTGAGCTACATGAGCTGCTTTTTGGAGATTAATCCTTTGCCATTTGCTTCATTTGAAAATATTTTCTCCCATTCTGATGGTTGTCTTTTCATCTTGCTTATGTTTTCCTTTGCTGTGCAAAAGAATTTATGTTTCATTAGGTCCCATTTTTTAATTTTTGTTTTTATTTCCATTTCTCTAGGAGGTGGGTCAAAAAGGATCTTGCTGTGATTTATGTCATAGACTGTTCTGCTTATGTTTTCCTCTAAGACTTTTATAGTGGCTGGTCTTATATTTAGGTCTCTAATCCATTTTGAGTTTATTTTTGTGTATGGTGTTAGGGAGTGTTCTAATTTCATTCTTTTACATGTAGCTGTCCAGTTTTCCCAGCACCACTTACTGAAGACACTGTCTTTTCTCCGTTGTATACCCTTGCCTCCTTTGTCATAGATTAGTTAACCATAGGTATGTGGGTTTATCTCTGTGCTTTCTATCCTGTTCTATTGACCTATATTTCTGTTTTTGTGTCAGTACCATATTATCTGATTACTGTAGCTTTGTAATATAGTCTGAAGTCTGGAAGTCTGATTCCTCCAGCTCTTTTTTTTCCCCCTCAAGACTGCTTTGGCTATCCAGGGTCTTTTGTGTCTCCCTACAAATTTTAAGATTTTTTTTTCTTGTTCTGTAGAAAATGCCAAAAGTATTTTGATCGGGATTGCATTAAATCTGTAGATTGCTTTGGGTAGTACAGTCATTTTCACAATATTGATTCTTCTAATCCAAGAACATGGTATATGTCTCCATCTGTTTATATCATCTTTGATTTCTTTCATCAGCGTCTTATAGTTTTCTGAGTACAGGTCTTTTACTTCCTTAGGTAGGTTTATTCCTAGGTATTTTATTCTTTTTGTTGCAGTGGTAATGGGATTGTTTCCTTAATTTCTCTTTCTGATCTTTCATTGTTAGTGTATAGGAATGCAAGCAATTTCTGTGCATTAATTTTGTATCCTGCAACTTTACCAGATTCATTGATTAGCTCCAGTGGTTTTCTGGTGGCATCTTTAGGATTCTCTATCTATGATATCATGTCATCTGCAAACAGTGACAATTGTACTCCTTCTTTTCCTTTTTGTATTCCTTTTATTTCTTTTTCTTCTCTGATTGCCATGGCTAGGACTTCCAAAACTATGTTGAATAGCAGTGGTGAGAGTGGACATCCTCGTCTTGTTCCTGATCTTAGAGGAAACGCTTGCAGTTTTTCACCATTGAGAATGGTGTTTGCTGCGGGTTTGTCATATATGACCTTTATTATGTTGAGGTAGTTTCCCTCTATGCCCACACTCTGCAGAGTTTTTATCGTAAATGGGTGTTGAATTTTCACAAAATCTTTTCCTTCATCTATTGAGATGATCATATGGTTTTATTCTACAATTTGTTAATATGGTGTATCACATTGATTTGTGTATATTGAAGAATCCTTGCATCCCTGGGATACACCCCACTTGATCATGGTGTATGATCCTTTTAATGTGTTGTTTGATTCTGTTTGCTAGTATTTGGTTGAGGATTTTTACATCTATATTCATCAGTGATATTGGTCTATAATTTTCTTTCCGTGTAGTATCTCTGTCTGATTTTGGTATCAGGGTGATGGTGGTCTCATAGAATGAGTTTGGGAGTGTTCCTTCCCCTGCAATTGTTTTGAAGAATTTGAGAAGGTTGGGTGTTAGCTCTTCCCTAATGTTTGATAGAATTCACCTGTGATGCCATCTGGTTCTGGACTTTTGTTTGTTGGAAGATTTTTAATCACAGTTTCAAATTCATTGCTTGTGATAGGTTTGTTCATATTTTCTATTTCTTCCTGGTTCAGTCTTGGAAGGTTATCCCTTTCTAAGAATTTGTCCATTTCTTCCAGGTTGTCCATTTTATTGGCATAGAGTTGCGTGTAGTAGTCTCTTAGGATGCTTTGTATTCCTGTGGTGTCTGTTGTAACTTCTCCTTTTTCACTTCTAATTTTGTTGATTTGAGTCCTCTCCCTCTTTTTCTTGAGTCTGGCTAAAGGTTGATCATTATTGCTTATCTTCTCAAAGAACCAGCTTTTAGGTTTATTGATTTTTGTTTTCGTTTTCTTTGTTTCTATTTCATTTATTTCTGCTCTGATCTTTAAGATTTCTTTCCTTCTACTAACTTTGGGTTTTGTTCTTCTTTCTCTAGTTCCTCTAGGTGTAAGGTTAGATTGTTTATTTGAGATTTTTCTTGTTTCTTGAGGTAGGCTTGTATTGCTATAAACTTCCCTCTTAGAACTGCTTTTGCCGCATCCCATAGGTTTTGGATCATCGTGTTTTTGTTGTCATTTGTCTCTAGGTAGTTTTTGATTTCCTCTTTGATTTCTTCAGTGATCTCTTGGTTATTTAGTAACGTATTGTTTAGCCTCCATGTGTTTGTGTTTTTTACGGTTTTTTTCCGTGTAATTGATTTCTAATCTCATAGCATTGTGGTCGGAACAGCTGCTTGACATGATTTCAGTTTTCTTAAATTTACTGAGGCTTTGTGACCCAAGATGTGATCTATCCTGGAGAATGTTCCGTGTGCAGTTAAGAAGAACGTGTAATCTGCTGTTTTTGGATGGAATGTCCTATAAATATCAATTAACTCTATCTGGTCTATTGTGTCATTTAAAGCTTGTGTTTCCTTATTAATTTTCTGTCTGGCTGATCTCCACTGGTGTAAGTGAGCTGTTAAAGTCCCCCACTATTATTGTGTTACTGTTGATTTCCTCTTTTATAGCTGTTAGCAGTTGCCTTATACATTGAGGTGCTCCTATGTTGGGTACATATATATTTATAATTGTTATATCTTCTTCTTGGATTGATCCCTTGACCATTATGTAGTGTCTTTCCTTGTCTCTTGTAGCATTCTTTATTTTAAAGTCTATTTTATCTGATATGAGTATTGCTACTCCAGCTTTCTTTTGATTTTCATTTGCATAGAGTATATTTTTCCATCGCCTCACTTTCAGTCTGTATGTGTCCCTAGGTCTGAAATGGGTCTCTTGTAGACAGCATATATATGGGTCTTGTTTTTGTATCCATTCAGCGAGCCTGTGTCTTTTGGTTGGAACATTTAGTGCATTCACGTTTAAGGTAATTATCGATATGTATGTTCCTATTACTATTTTCTTAATTGTTATGGGGTTGTCTTGGTGGGTCCTTTTCTTCTCTTGTGTTTCCCACTTAGAGAAGTTCCTTTAGCATTTGGTGTAAAGCTGGTTTCATGGTGCTGAATTCTCTTAGCTTTTGCTTGTCTGTAGGGCTTTTGATTTCTCCATCAAATCTGAATGAGATCTTTGCAGGGTGGAGTACTCTTGGTTGTAGGTTCTTCCCTTTCATCACTTTAAATTGATCATGCCACTCCCTTCTGGCTTGTAGATATTCTGCTGAGAAATCAGCTGTTATCCTTATGGGAGTTCCCTTGTATGTTATTTGTCATTTTTCCCTTGCTGCTTTCAATAATTTTTCTTTGTCATTAATTTTTGTCAATTTGATTACTATGTGTCTTGTCATTTTTCTCCTTCGGTTTATCCTGCCTGGGACTCTCTGTGCTTCTGGACTTGGGTGGCTATTTCTTTTCCCGTGCTAGGGAAGTTTTTGACCATAATCTCTTCAAATATATTCTCGGGTCCTTTCTCTCTCTTCTCCTTCTGGGATCCCTATCATGCGAATGTTGTTGTGTTTAATGTTGTCCCAGAGGACTCTTGGGGTGTCTTCATTTATTTTCATTCTTTTTCTTTATTCTGTTCCATGGCAGTGATTTCCACCTTTCTGTCTTCCAGGTCACTTATCCGTTCTTCTGCCACAGTTATTCTGCTACTGATTCCTTCTAGTATATTTTTCATTTCAGTTATTACATTGTTCACCTCTGTTTGTTTGTTCTTTAATTCTTCTAGGTGTTTGTTCCTTAATTCTTCTAGGTCTTTGTTAAGCATTTCTTGTGTCTTCTCGATCTTTGCCTCCTTTCTTTTTCCAAGGTCTTGGCTCAACTTCACTATCATTATTCTGAATTCTTTTTCTGGAAGGTTCCCTATCTCCACGTCATTTCGTTTTTTTTTTTTCTGGGGTTTTATCTTGTTCCTTGATCTGGTATAAAGTCCTCTGCCTTTTCATTTTGTCTATCTTTCTGTGAATGTGGTTTTCCTTCCACAGGATGCAGAATTGTAGTTCTTCTTGCTTCTGCTGTCTGCTCTCTGGTGGATGAGTCTATCTTAGAGGCTTGTGCAAGCTTCCTGATGGGAGGGACTGGTGGTGGGTAGAGCTGGGTGTTGCTTTGGTGGGCAGAGCTTTAATCCGCTTGTCTGCGGATTAAATAAAACTTTAATAAAAAGTTTAATCCGCTTGTCTGCTGATGCATGGGGCTGGGTTCCCTCCCTGTTGGTTGTTTGGCCTGAGGCGACCCAGCACTGGAGCCTACCTTGCTCTTGGTGGGGCTAATGGCAGACTCTGGGAGGGCTCACACCAAGGAGTATTTCCCAGAACTTCTGCTGCCAGTGTCATTGTCCTCACGGTGAGCCACAGCCACCACCTGCCTCTGCAGGAGACCCTCTAAAAGTAGCAGGTAGTTCTGGTCATTCTCCTACAGGGTCACTGCTTCTTCCCCTGGGTCCTGATGTGCACACTACTTTGTGTGTGCCCTCCAAGAGTGGAGTATCTGAGTGGAGTTGAGACTCTGAGACTCTGCGTGGAGTCACACAGACTCTGGGTCCTGTGAAGCTTCGATGTTTTGTGGTTCTAGAAATCCTATAGGAGACGGTCCACAGCAGGTGAAGCTAATGTTGTCAGTAGAGGTGTTGAAGCCAAAGATCTGCAGTTCCGACTAGAGGTGCCGATGTACATACAGGACAAAATCATCTCGTGTGAATGTAGTTCAGGCATGTTTAAGATGAATGCAGTCATGTTAATGCCTACCATATTCTATCTTGAGCCTCTCCTCAGGGAACCCCTCCTCAGTTCCTGAGGCTCCTGTAAGTCATGTACAAGGGACTGGAGAGTGGGCTCTGTCCAGTCTGAGCCCTGAGTTACCCTGTGTGTATCTTAGGATGCTTTGTATTTCTGTGGTGTCTGTCTGTTGTAACATCATCTCTTTCATTTCAGATTTATTTGGGCCCTCTCTTTTTAAAAAAACATACTACTGTTGTCTTTTATTCTTTACAGAAGTTTAATAAGTGTTTGATCTACTATCCTTACCCTATGTATACTTTTTGCAGTGAGATTTTTACTTTTCTTTGTTTCCTTGTTACTATCAATAATTAGTGAGACTTCTTTTAAGCTACCTTCAACATTGCTTATAAAGCTGCTTTATTAGTGATGACAGAGCCTTAATGGAAGTCATGTTCTGGTTGTAAATTAGAATGCAATGTGCCAGCAAAAAGCCCCTTAAGTTTATGTCTCATTACTTCTTGTTCTTTTTTTAATTTAATTTTTATTTTTTGTCAGAGCAAATTTGATTAAAATGTTTTGTTTCTTCTAGGTGTGCAAGATGTGGTTCTTTTAAACATATACATATATCTATTCTTCTTTGCATCATTTTCCCATGTAGGTTATGACACAATGTTGAGCAGTCTTGTCTTGGTATTACATAGGTCTTTGGTGATTACATATTTCACATGTGTTTCTATATCTATCTTAACCCCAATATCCTAATGTATCCAATCCTCACACCTATCCATTTGCTGAACCATAAGTTTGTTTAATGAATCTGTGATTGCATTTCTCTGTGGAAATATCTTCATTGGTATGAATTTTTAGCTAAGACCTATAAGTGATATTATAGGATATGTGTCTTTGGCTTTCTGACTTAGTACAATTTGCCTGATTACCTCAAGAATCATACATGGTGCTGCAAATGGCATTGTTTCATTTTTTTCCCTGGCTAATATTCCATCTGTACGTGTACCAGTTCTTCTTTGGCCACGCACCTCTTGATGGACTTTCTGGTTGCCTCCATGTCTTGGCTATTGTAATACTGCTGCAATGCATATTTGCTTGGCTGTGTCTTTCCAGTTCTATCTTCTTATGTTATAGGCCAAGGAGTGGGCTTGCTGTATCATATGGTAGCTCAGTGTGTACGTTTTAAAGGCACCACCATTCAGTTCTCATTAGTGGCTCTTTCCAGGTTACGTCCCACTTAAAATTGAGGGTATGCATTTCTCCAAAACACCTTCAATATTTATTGTTTGTAGTTCTCTTGCTGATGGTTATTCTAACAGGTGCGAGCTGATACCTCTCTGTGGTTGAATTTGCATGTGTCCCAAAATCTGTTGAAATTGAGCTTTAAAGCATGCCCTTTCTATTTATCAAACTGTGATTACAGCTTAGTTCTTCAAAGTGTTTTATTAAAGTAAGTGTCACATTTTGAAAATTTTTGGCCATTATCTCCCTCAAGACATTTTGAAGGCAGGTTCCATTTACAGCCCTGAAGTACTTGTTCATATGAAGTGACCATTAGCACAGATTTGAAAGCTGCTTTGGCAGGTAACGGCCGGAGGGCGGCAGCCTTTCCACATTCCCCAATCTGGTAACTAGGGAAGGAGGCTTCAGCCCCAAAAGTGTCCACCCTTATGTCTCATCCAGCTGTGGATCTAGATATGGTCAATCTAGGTTGCATCACAGCCCCTGAATGAATTGTGTGAGAATTTCTCTGTCTTTCAACGTCTTTGTTTCATGGGTATTTAAAAGTAGTTTATTTTTATAATGGGGTTTAGCTGCTTTTCACTGCTGTGTTTATGCCGCTTTACACCCACTTGACTCACTTACAGAGAGATATCAATACATAGGTTTGAAGATTCTTACTAGTCAGATATATTCTTGTGCGGTGAATAGGGGGTGTTGAGTCCAGTTCACTGAGCAAGGAATAGGTCTTGTCTATTACATATTGGGTTTATGGAACGGTATCTGAGCTAATTTGAAACCCTTGTTTTATGCATCACCCCACCTCACCTTTCCCGTTCAGCAGCCATAGTATGTTTTCTAAACGTGTGATTCTGTTCTGTTTTGTAATTCAGTTCAAGTGTAGCGGTTTTTACATTCCCTCTATAAGTGATATCTTATGATAAGTGTCTTTTTCTGTGTGACTTATTTCACTTAGAATCGTCGGACCTAAATCCACTCATCATGCTGCTACTAGCCTTATGACGTTGATTTCATGGCTGAGTGATATTCCATTGTACATGAGGAACACAACTTCTTTATCCATTTTACTCTTTCTTATGATATTTAAGGTGTAATAAAGTGGAGGTTCCTGTCTATAGAACAGCCGTAAACTTTGGAGTGCCTGCGTCTTGCTGATTTTTAGTTTTCCCAATTTATACGCCCATGAGTGGAAGTGCCCTATGCTCTCTAAGCTGTGTTTTTTAGATGTTTCAGGACACACCGTACACTTCTCCAGAGTGGCTGTTGGCAATTTACATCCCGCCCATCAGCGTCGCAAGGCTCCCATTTCTCCATGGCCGGTCCTGCATTTCTGGTTTTGACACATTTTTCCGCATGGCCCTTTTGCCCGATGGGAAGCGAGACTTCTTTGGAGCGCTGATTTGCCTTTCCAGATTGCTTGGTTGGCCAAAAAGGGCGTATGCGTTTTTTCCTGAATATATTCAGGAAAAAACGCATACGCCCTTTTTGGCCAAGGGCATCGTTGTCCACGTTTTGCCTCTTTTCATGTGCTTTGAAGCTTATTCGAATCTACCTCCTGAAAACTTTTTCCTGGAATTCGGCCTTGCATTCAAATCCTCTTCGTTGCCTTCCCTCAATATATTTGTGGACGAGAGTTATCATTTTTAACTCTGCAGGTTTGTGAATTGCAGTGCCCATGAGCTCCATTTTTCAACTCGCTTTTTTGGGAGCTGGACGCAAAAGTGCAGGATTGCTTCAGGCCCTCTTCTGGTTCTGGGGGGCAGGCTGAGCTTGTGGTTAATTCTTCTTCCTGATGGGAAAATAGAGTGACCTGTGCCTGTCCCAACACCTAGAGCTAGTCTCTCATTGGTTCGCCCTCTTCCCGTTCATCCTCAGGACAAATTGCAACCTGTAAGGAACAGGAGGTTAAAGGTGCTGATTCTCCAAGGAGGGAGATGGCTAGTAAAGCGGCTGGAATGGCGAACCCGAGCACAAGGAGATGAGAAATGAGGTGCGTATTAGAAACCTTTCCCGATCACATGGTGTACCATCTTCTGGGTTTCTCATGCATGTTTTCGATGTAGGAAGATGCCCTTTAACCTAGAGATTTGGGACCCATGGGATGGGTACCATGCAGTATTACTTGAAAGGGTCTGCGTTGGCTCACCCAACCTCACCAAACCTTTCAGCCCCAAGAGTGTCCACCCTTATGTCTCAATCAGCTGTGGGTCTAGTTATGGTCAATCCAGGTTCCATCACAGCCCCTGAACGAATTTTGTAAGAATTTCTCTCTCTTCCACTGTCTTTGTTTCACGGGTTTTGAAAAGTAATTTATTTTTATAATGGGGTTTAGCTGCTTTTCACGGCTGTGTTTATGCCGCTTTACACCCCCTTGACTCACTTACAGAGAGATATCAGTACATAGGTTTGACGATTCTTACTAGTCAGATATATTCTTGTGCGGTGAATAGGGGGTGTTGAGTCCAGTTCACTGAGCAAGGAGTAGGTCTTGTCTATTACATATTGGGTTTATGGAACGGTATCTGAGCTAATTTGAAACCCTTGTTTATGCATCACCCCACCTCACCTTTCCGCTTCAGCAGCCATAGTGTGTTTTCTGAACGTGTGACTCTGTTCTGTTTTGTAATTCAGTTCAAGTGTAGCGGTTTTTACATTCCCTCTATAAGTGATATCTTATGATAAGTGTCTGTTTCTGTGTTACTTATTTCACTTAGAATAGTCGGACCTAAATCCACTCATCGTGCTGCTACTAGCCTTATGACGTTGATTTCATGGCTGAGTGATATTCCATTATACATGAGGACCACAACTTCTTTATCCATTTTTCTCTTTCCTAGGATATTTAAGGTGTAATGAAGTGGGGGTGTTTGTCAACAGAGCAGCCCTAAACTTTGGTGTGCCTGTGTCTTGCTGATTTTTAGTTTTCCCAATTTATACGGCCATGAGTGGAAGTGCCCTATGCTCTCCAAGCTGTGTTTTTTAGATGTTTCAGGACACACCGTACACTTCTCCAGAGTGGCTGTGGCAATTTACATCCCACCCATCAGCGTAGCAAGGCTCCCATTTCTCCATGGCCGGTCCTGCATTTCTGGTTTGGACACTTTTTTCCGCATGGCCCTTTTGCCCGCTGGGAAGCGAGACTTCTTTGGAGCGCTGATTGGCCTTTCCAGGTTGCTTGGTTGGCCAAAAAGGGCGTATGCGTTTTTTCCTGAATATATTCAGGAAAAAACGCATACGCCCTTTTTGGCCAAGGGCATCATTGTCCACGTTTTGCCGCTTTTCATGTGCTTTCAAGGCGATTCGAATCTACCTCCTGAAATCTGTTTCCTGCAATTCTGCCTTGCTTTCAAAGCCTCTTCGTTGCCTTCCCTTAATATATTTGTGGACGAGAGGTATCATTTAAAACTCTGCAGGTTTGTGAATTGCAGTGCCCCTGAGCTCCATTTTTCAACTCGCTTTTTTGGGAGCTGGCCGCAAAAGCGAAGGATTGCTTCAGGCCCTCTTCTGGTTCTGGGGGGCAGGCTGAGCTTGTGCTTAATTCTTCTTCCTGATGGGAAAATAGAGTGACCTGTGCCTGTCCCAACACCTAGAGCTAGTCTCTCATTGGTTCCCCCTCTTCCCCTTCATCCTCAGGACAAATTGCAACCTGTACGGAACAGGAGGTTAAAGGTGCTGATTCTCCAAGGAGAGAGATGGCTAGTAAATCGGCTGGAATGGCGAACCCGAGTAAAGGAGATGAGAAATGAGGTGCGTTTTAGAAAACCTTTCCCGATCACACGGTGTACCATCTTCTGGGTTTCTCATGCCTGTTTTCGACGTAGGAAGATGCCCTTGAACCTGGAGATTTGGGACCCATGGGATGGGTACCATGCAGTATTACTTGAAAGGGTCTGCGTTGGCTCACCCAACCTCACCGAACCTCTCAGCCGCAAGAGTGTCCACCCTTATGTCTCAATCAGCTGTGGGTCTAGATATGGTCAATCCAGGTTGCATCACAGCCCCTGAACGAATTTTGTAAGAATTTCTCTCTCTTTCACTGTCTTTGTTTCACGGGTTTTGAAAAGTAATTTATTTTTATAATGGGGTTTAGCTGCTTTTCACGGCTGTGTTTATGCCGCTTTACACCCCCTTGACTCACTTACAGAGAGATATCAATACATAGGTTTGAAGATTCTTACTAGTCAGATATATTCTTGTGCGGTGAATAGGGGGTGTTGAGTCCAGTTCACTGAAAAAGGAATAGGTCTTGTCTCTTACATATTGGGTTTATGGAACGGTATCGGAGCTAATTTGAAACCCTTGTTTTATGCATCACCCCACCTCACCTTTCCCGTTCAGCAGCCATAGTGTGTTTCCTAAACGTGGGACTCTGTTCTGTTTTGCAATTCAGTTCAAGTGTAGCGGTTTTTACATTCCCTCTCTAAGTGATATCTTATGATAAGAGTCTTTTTCTGTGTGACTTATTTCACTTAGAATCGTCGAACCTAAATCCACTCATCGTGCTGCTACTAGCCTTATGACGTTGATTTCATGGCTGAGTGATATTCCATTGTACATGAGGACCACAACTTCTTTATCCATTTTTCTCTTTCCTAGGATATTTAAGGTGTAATGAAGTGGGGGTTCTTGTCAACAGAGCAGCCCTAAACTTTGGGGTGCCTGTGTCTTGCTGATTTTTAGTTTTCCCAATTTATACGCCCATGAGTGGAAGTGCCCTACGCTCTCCAAGCTGTGTTTTTAAGATGTTTCAGAACACACCATACACTTCTCCAGAGTGGCTGTTGGCAATTTACATCCCACCCATCAGCGTAGCAAGGCTCCCATTTCTCCATGGCCGGTCCTGCATTTCTGGTTTGGACACTTTTTTCCCCATGGCCCTTTTGCCCGCTGGGAAGCGAGACTTCTTTGGAGCGCTGATTGGCCTTTCCAGGTTGCTTGGTTGGCCAAAAAGGGCGTATGCGTTTTTTCCTGAATATATTCAGGAAAAAACGCATACGCCCTTTTTGGCCAAGGGCATCATTGTCCACGTTTTGCCGCTTTTCATGTGCTTTCAAGGCGATTCGAATCTACCTCCTGAAATCTGTTTCCTGCAATTCTGCCTTGCTTTCAAAGCCTCTTCGTTGCCTTCCCTTAATATATTTGTGGACGAGAGGTATCATTTAAAACTCTGCAGGTTTGTGAATTGCAGTGCCCCTGAGCTCCATTTTTCAACTCGCTTTTTTGGGAGCTGGCCGCAAAAGCGCAGGATTGCTTCAGGCCCTCTTCTGGTTCTGGGGGGCAGGCTGAGCTTGTGCTTGATTCTTCTTCCTGATCGGAAAATAGAGTGACCTGTGCCTGTCCCAACACCTAGAGCTAGTCTCTCATTGGTTCCCCCTCTTCCCGTTCATCCTCAGGACAAATTGCAACCTGTACGGAACAGGAGGTTAAAGGTGCTGATTCTCCAAGGAGGGACACGGCTAGTAAATCGGCTGGAATGGCGAACCCGAGCAAAGGAGATGAGAAATGAGGTGCGTTTTAGAAACCTTTCCCGATCACACGGTGTACCATCTTCTGGGTTTCTCATGCCTGTTTTCGACGTAGGAAGATCCCCTTGAACCTGGAGATTTGGGACCCATGGGATGGGTACCATGCAGTATTACTTGAAAGGGTCTGCATTGGCTCACCCAACCTCACCGAACCTCTCAGCCCCAAGAGTGTCCACCCTTATGTCTCAATCAGCTGTGGGTCTAGATATGGTCAATCCAGGTTGCATCACAGCCCCTGAACGAATTTTGTAAGAATTTCTCTCTCTTTCACTGTCTTTGTTTCACGGGTTTTGAAAAGTAATTTATTTTTATAATGGGGTTTAGCTGCTTTTCACGGCTGTGTTTATGCCGCTTTACACACCCTTGACTCACTTACAGAGAGATATCAATACATAGGTTTGAAGATTCTTACTAGTCAGATATATTCTTGTGCGGTGAATAGGGGGTGTTGAGTCCAGTTCACTGAAAAAGGAATAGGTCTTGTCTCTTACATATTGGGTTTATGGAACGGTATCGGAGCTAATTTGAAACCCTTGTTTTATGCATCACCCCACCTCACCTTTCCCGTTCAGCAGCCATAGTGTGTTTCCTAAACGTGTGACTCTGTTCTGTTTTGCAATTCAGTTCAAGTGTAGCGGTTTTTACATTCCCTCTCGAAGTGATATCTTATGATAAGTGTCTTTTTCTGTGTGACTTATTTCACTTAGAACCGTCGTACCTAAATCCACTCATCGTGCTGCTACTAGCCTTATGACGTTGATTTCATGGCTGAGTGATATTCCATTGTACATGAGGACCACAACTTCTTTATCCATTTTTCGCTTTCCTAGGATATTTAAGGTGTAATGAAGTGGGGGTTCTTGTCCACAGAGCAGCCCTAAACTTTGGGGTGCCTGTGTCTTGCTGATTTTTAGTTTTCCCAATTTATACGCCCATGAGTGGAAGTGCCCTATGCTCTCCAAGCTGTGTTTTTTAGATGTTTCAGGACACACCTTACACTTCTCCAGAGTGGCTGTTGGCAATTTACATCCCACCCATCAGCGTAGCAAGGCTCCCATTTCTCCATGGCCGGTCCTGCATTTCTGGTTTGGACACTTTTTTCCGCATGGCCCTTTTGCCCGCTGGGAAGCGAGACTTCTTTGGAGCGCTGATTGGCCTTTCCAGGTTGCTTGGTTGGCCAAAAAGGGCGTATGCGTTTTTTCCTGAATATATTCAGGAAAAAACGCATACGCCCTTTTTGGCCAAGGGCATCATTGTCCACGTTTTGCCGCTTTTCATGTGCTTTCAAGGCGATTCGAATCTACCTCCTGAAATCTGTTTCCTGCAATTCTGCCTTGCTTTCAAAGCCTCTTCGTTGCCTTCCCTTAATATATTTGTGGACGAGAGGTATCATTTAAAACTCTGCAGGTTTGTGAATTGCAGTGCCCCTGAGCTCCATTTTTCAACTCGCTTTTTTGGGAGCTGGCCGCAAAAGCGCAGGATTGCTTCAGGCCCTCTTCTGGTTCGGGGGGCAGGCTGAGCTTGTGCTTGATTCTTCTTCCTGATGGGAAAATAGAGTGACCTGTGCCTGTCCCAACACCTAGTGCTAGTCTCTCATTGGTTCCCCCTCTTCCCGTTCATCCTCAGGACAATTTGCAACCTGTACAGAACAGGAGGTTAAAGGTGCTGATTCTCCAAGGAGGGAGATGGCTAGTAAATCGGCTGGAATGGCGAACCCGAGCAAAGGAGATGAGAAATGAGGTGCGTTTTAGAAACCTTTCCCGATCACACGGTGTACCATCTTCTGGGTTTCTCATGCCTGTTTTCGACGTAGGAAGATGCCCTTGAACCTGGAGATTTGGGACCCATGGGATGGGTACCATGCAGTATTACTTGAAAGGGTCTGCGTTGGCTCACCCAACCTCACCGAACCTCTCAGCCCCAAGAGTGTCCACCCTTATGTCTCAATCAGCTGTGGGTCTAGATATGGTCAATCCAGGTTGCATCACAGCCCCTGAACGAATTTTGTAAGAATTTCTCTCTCTTTCACTGTCTTTGTTTCACGGGTTTTGAAAAGTAATTTATTTTTATAATGGGGTTTAGCTGCTTTTCACGGCTGTGTTTATGCCGCTTTACACCCCCTTGACTCACTTACAGAGAGATATCAATACATAGGTTTGAAGATTCTTACTAGTCAGATATATTCTTGTGCGGTGAATAGGGGGTGTTGAGTCCAGTTCACTGAAAAAGGAATAGGTCTTGTCTCTTACATATTGGGTTTATGGAACGGTATCGGAGCTAATTTGAAACCCTTGTTTTATGCATCACCCCACCTCACCTTTCCCGTTCAGCAGCCATAGTGTGTTTCCTAAACGTGTGACTCTGTTCTGTTTTGCAATTCAGTTCAAGTGTAGCGGTTTTTACATTCCCTCTAGAAGTGATATCTTATGATAAGTGTCTTTTTCTGTGTGACTTATTTCACTTAGAATCGTCGTACCTAAATCCACTCATCGTGCTGCTACTAGCCTTATGACGTTGATTTCATGGCTGAGTGATATTCCATTGTACATGAGGACCACAACTTCTTTATCCATTTTTCTCTTTCCTAGGATATTTAAGGTGTAATGAAGTGGGGGTTCTTGTCCACAGAGCAGCCCTAAACTTTGGGGTGCCTGTGTCTTGCTGATGTTTAGTTTTCCCAATTTATACGCCCATGAGTGGAAGTGCCCTATGCTCTCCAAGCTGTGTTTTTTAGATGTTTCAGAACACACCGTACACTTCTCCAGAGTGGCTGTTGGCAATTTACATCCCACCCATCAGCGTAGCAAGGCTCCCATTTCTCCATGGCCGGTCCTGCATTTCTGGTTTGGACACTTTTTTCCGCATGGCCCTTTTGCCCGCTGGGAAGCGAGACTTCTTTGGAGCGCTGATTGGCCTTTCCAGGTTGCTTGGTTGGCCAAAAAGGGCGTATGCGTTTTTTCCTGAATATATTCAGGAAAAAACGCATACGCCCTTTTTGGCCAAGGGCATCATTGTCCACGTTTTGCCGCTTTTCATGTGCTTTCAAGGCGATTCGAATCTACCTCCTGAAATCTGTTTCCTGCAATTCTGCCTTGCTTTCAAAGCCTCTTCGTTGCCTTCCCTTAATATATTTGTGGACGAGAGGTATCATTTAAAACTCTGCAGGTTTGTGAATTGCAGTGCCCCTGAGCTCCATTTTTCAACTCGCTTTTTTGGGAGCTGGCCGCAAAAGCGCAGGATTGCTTCAGGCCCTCTTCTGGTTCGGGGGGCAGGCTGAGCTTGTGCTTGATTCTTCTTCCTGATGGGAAAATAGAGTGACCTGTGCCTGTCCCAACTCCTAGAGCAAGTCTCTCATTGGTTCCCCCTCTTCCCGTTCATCCTCAGGACAAATTGCAACCTGTACGGAACAGGAGGTTAAAGGTGCTGATTCTCCAAGGAGGGAGATGGCTAGTAAATCGGCTGGAATGGCGAACCCGAGCAAAGGAGATGAGAAATGAGGTGCGTTTTAGAAACCTTTCCCGATCACACGGTGTACCATCTTCTGGGTTTCTCATGCCTGTTTTCGACGTAGGAAGATGCCCTTGAACCTGGAGATTTGGGACCCATGGGATGGGTACCATGCAGTATTACTTGAATGGGTCTGCGTTGGCTCACCCAACCTCACCGAACCTCTCAGCCCCAAGAGTGTCCACCCTTATGTCTCAATCAGCTGTGGGTCTAGATATGGTCAATCCAGGTTGCATCACAGCCCCTGAACGAATTTTGTAAGAATTTCTCTCTCTTTCACTGTCTTTGTTTCACGGGTTTTGAAAAGTAATTTATTTTTATAATGGGGTTTAGCTGCTTTTCACGGCTGTGTTTATGCCGCTTTACACCCCCTTGACTCACTTACAGAGAGATATCAATACATAGGTTTGAAGATTCTTACTAGTCAGATATATTCTTGTGCGGTGAATAGGGGGTGTTGAGTCCAGTTCACTGAAAAAGGAATAGGTCTTGTCTCTTACATATTGGGTTTATGGAACGGTATCGGAGCTAATTTGAAACCCTTGTTTTATGCATCACCCCACCTCACCTTTCCCGTTCAGCAGCCATAGTGTGTTTCCTAAACGTGTGACTCTGTTCTGTTTTGCAATTCAGTTCAAGTGTAGCGGTTTTTACATTCCCTCTAGAAGTGATATCTTATGATAAGTGTCTTTTTCTGTGTGACTTATTTCACTTAGAATCGTCGTACCTAAATCCACTCATCGTGCTGCTACTAGCCTTATGACGTTGATTTCATGGCTGAGTGATATTCCATTGTACATGAGGACCACAACTTCTTTATCCATTTTTCTCTTTCCTAGGATATTTAAGGTGTAATGAAGTGGGGGTTCTTGTCCACAGAGCAGCCCTAAACTTTGGGGTGCCTGTGTCTTGCTGATTTTTAGTTTTCCCAATTTATACGCCCATGAGTGGAAGGGCCCTATGCTCTCCAAGCTGTGTTTTTTAGATGTTTCAGAACACACCGTACACTTCTCCAGAGTGGCTGTTGGCAATTTACATCCCACCCATCAGCGTAGCAAGGCTCCCATTTCTCCATGGCCGGTCCTGCATTTCTGGTTTGGACAC
Organism: Balaenoptera acutorostrata; assembly: GCF_949987535.1. Lineage (NCBI taxonomy): Eukaryota > Metazoa > Chordata > Mammalia > Artiodactyla > Balaenopteridae > Balaenoptera > Balaenoptera acutorostrata. The sequence goes on along the minus strand of NW_026646793.1, from coordinate 22,008 downwards.
TTTTTTCCCCATGGCCCTTTTGCCCGCTGGGAAGCGAGACTTCTTTGGAGCGCTGATTGGCCTTTCCAGGTTGCTTGGTTGGCCAAAAAGGGCGTATGCGTTTTTTCCTGAATATATTCAGGAAAAAACGCATACGCCCTTTTTGGCCAAGGGCATCATTGTCCACGTTTTGCCGCTTTTCATGTGCTTTCAAGGCGATTCGAATCTACCTCCTGAAATCTGTTTCCTGCAATTCTGCCTTGCTTTCAAAGCCTCTTCGTTGCCTTCCCTTAATATATTTGTGGACGAGAGGTATCATTTAAAACTCTGCAGTTTTGTGAATTGCAGTGCCCCTGAGCTCCATTTTTCAACTCGCTTTTTTGGGAGCTGGCCGCAAAAGCGCAGGATTGCTTCAGGCCCTCTTCTGGTTCTGGTGGGCAGGCTGAGCTTGTGCTTGATTCTTCTTCCTGATGGGAAAATAGAGTGACCTGTGCCTGTCCCAACACCTAGAGCTAGTCTCTCATTAGTTCCCCTTCTTCCCGTTCATCCTCAGGACAAATTGCAACCTGTACGGAACAGGAGGTTAAAGGTGCTGATTCTCCAAGGAGGGAGATGGCTAGTAAATCGGCTGGAATGGCGAACCCGAGCAAAGGAGATGAGAAATGAGGTGCGTTTTAGAAACCTTTCCCGATCACACGGTGTACCATCTTCTGGGTTTCTCATGCCTGTTTTCGACGTAGGAAGATGCCCTTGAACCTGGAGATTTGGGACCCATGGGATGGGTACCATGCAGTATTACTTGAAAGGGTCTGCGTTGGCTCACCCAACCTCACCGAACCTCTCAGCCCCAAGAGTGTCCACCCTTATGTCTCAATCAGCTGTGGGTCTAGATATGGTCAATCCAGGTTGCATCACAGCCCCTGAACGAATTTTGTAAGAATTTCTCTCTCTTTCACTGTCTTTGTTTCACGGGTTTTGAAAAGTAATTTATTTTTATAATGGGGTTTAGCTGCTTTTCACGGCTGTGTTTATGCCGCTTTATACCCCCTTGACTCACTTACAGAGAGATATCAATACATAGGTTTGAAGATTCTTACTAGTCAGATATATTCTTGTGCGGTGGCTAGGGGGTGTTGAGTCCAGTTCACTGAAAAAGGAATAGGTCTTGTCTCTTACATATTGGGTTTATGGAACGGTATCGGAGCTAATTTGAAACCCTTGTTTTATGCATCACCCCACCTCACCTTTCCCGTTCAGCAGCCATAGTGTGTTTCCTAAACGTGTGACTCTGTTCTGTTTTGCAATTCAGTTCAAGTGTAGCGGTTTTTACATTCCCTCTAGAAGTGATATCTTAGGATAAGTGTCTTTTTCTGTGTGACTTATTTCACTTAGAATCGTCGTACCTAAATCCACTCATCGTGCTGCTACTAGCCTTATGACGTTGATTTCATGGCTGAGTGATATTCCATTGTACATGAGGACCACAACTTCTTTATCCATTTTTCTCTTTCCTAGGATATTTAAGGTGTAATGAAGTGGGGGTTCTTGTCCACAGAGCAGCCCTAAACTTTGGGGTGCCTGTGTCTTGCTGATTTTTAGTTTTCCCAATTTATACGCCCATGAGTGGAAGTGCCCTATGCTCTCCAAGCTGTGTTTTTTAGATGTTTCAGGACACACCTTACACTTCTCCAGAGTGGCTGTTGGCAATTTACATCCCACCCATCAGCGTAGCAAGGCTCCCATTTCTCCATGGCCGGTCCTGCATTTCTGGTTTGGACACTTTTTTCCGCATGGCCCTTTTGCCCGCTGGGAAGCGAGACTTCTTTGGAGCGCTGATTGGCCTTTCCAGGTTGCTTGGTTGGCCAAAAAGGGCGTATGCGTTTTTTCCTGAATATATTCAGGAAAAAACGCATACGCCCTTTTTGGCCAAGGGCATCATTGTCCACGTTTTGCCGCTTTTCATGTGCTTTCAAGGCGATTCGAATCTACCTCCTGAAATCTGTTTCCTGCAATTCTGCCTTGCTTTCAAAGCCTCTTCGTTGCCTTCCCTTAATATATTTGTGGACGAGAGGTATCATTTAAAACTCTGCAGGTTTGTGAATTGCAGTGCCCCTGAGCTCCATTTTTCAACTCGCTTTTTTGGGAGCTGGCCGCAAAAGCGCAGGATTGCTTCAGGCCCTCTTCTGGTTCGGGGGGCAGGCTGAGCTTGTGCTTGATTCTTCTTCCTGATGGGAAAATAGAGTGACCTGTGCCTGTCCCAACTCCTAGAGCAAGTCTCTCATTGGTTCCCCCTCTTCCCGTTCATCCTCAGGACAAATTGCAACATGTACGGAACAGGAGGTTAAAGGTCCTGATTCTCCAAGGAGAGAGATGGCTAGTAAATCGGCTGGAATGGCGAACCCGAGCAAAGGAGATGAGAAATGAGGTGCGTTTTAGAAACCTTTCCCGATCACACGGTGTACCATCTTCTGGGTTTCTCATGCCTGTTTTCGACGTAGGAAGATGCCCTTGAACCTGGAGATTTGGGACCCATGGGATGGGTACCATGCAGTATTACTTGAAAGGGTCTGCGTTGGCTCACCCAACCTCACCGAACCTCTCAGCCCCAAGAGTGTCCACCCTTATGTCTCAATCAGCTGTGGGTCTAGATATGGTCAATCCAGGTTGCATCACAGCCCCTGAACGAATTTTGTAAGAATTTCTCTCTCTTTCACTGTCTTTGTTTCACGGGTTTTGAAAAGTAATTTATTTTTATAATGGGGTTTAGCTGCTTTTCACGGCTGTGTTTATGCCGCTTTACACCCCCTTGACTCACTTACGGAGAGATATCAATACATAGGTTTGAAGATTCTTACTAGTCAGATATATTCTTGTGCGGTGAATAGGGGGTGTTGAGTCCAGTTCACTGAAAAAGGAATAGGTCTTGTCTCTTACATATTGGGTTTATGGAACGGTATCGGAGCTAATTTGAAACCCTTGTTTTATGCATCACCCCACCTCACCTTTCCCGTTCAGCAGCCATAGTGTGTTTCCTAAACGTGTGACTCTGTTCTGTTTTGCAATTCAGTTCAAGTGTAGCGGTTTTTACATTCCCTCTAGAAGTGATATCTTAGGATAAGTGTCTTTTTCTGTGTGACTTATTTCACTTAGAATCGTCGTACCTAAATCCACTCATCGTGCTGCTACTAGCCTTATGACGTTGATTTCATGGCTGAGTGATATTCCATTGTACATGAGGACCACAACTTCTTTATCCATTTTTCTCTTTCCTAGGATATTTAAGGTGTAATGAAGTGGGGGTTCTTGTCCACAGAGCAGCCCTAAACTTTGGGGTGCCTGTGTCTTGCTGATGTTTAGTTTTCCCAATTTATACGCCCATGAGTGGAAGTGCCCTATGCTCTCCAAGCTGTGTTTTTTAGATGTTTCAGAACACACCGTACACTTCTCCAGAGTGGCTGTTGGCAATTTACATCCCACCCATCAGCGTAGCAAGGCTCCCATTTCTCCATGGCCGGTCCTGCATTTCTGGTTTGGACACTTTTTTCCGCATGGCCCTTTTGCCCGCTGGGAAGCGAGACTTCTTTGGAGCGCTGATTGGCCTTTCCAGGTTGCTTGGTTGGCCAAAAAGGGCGTATGCGTTTTTTCCTGAATATATTCAGGAAAAAACGCATACGCCCTTTTTGGCCAAGGGCATCATTGTCCACGTTTTGCCGCTTTTCATGTGCTTTCAAGGCGATTCGAATCTACCTCCTGAAATCTGTTTCCTGCAATTCTGCCTTGCTTTCAAAACCTCTTCGTTGCCTTCCCTTAATATATTTGTGGACGAGAGGTATCATTTAAAACTCTGCAGGTTTGTGAATTGCAGTGCCCCTGAGCTCCATTTTTCAACTCGCTTTTTTGGGAGCTGGCCGCAAAAGCGCAGGATTGCTTCAGGCCCTCTTCTGGTTCGGGGGGCAGGCTGAGCTTGTGCTTGATTCTTCTTCCTGATGGGAAAATAGAGTGACCTGTGCCTGTCCCAACACCTAGTGCTAGTCTCTCATTGGTTCCCCCTCTTCCCGTTCATCCTCAGGACAATTTGCAACCTGTACAGAACAGGAGGTTAAAGGTGCTGATTCTCCAAGGAGGGAGATGGCTAGTAAATCGGCTGGAATGGCGAACCCGAGCAAAGGAGATGAGAAATGAGGTGCGTTTTAGAAACCTTTCCCGATCACACGGTGTACCATCTTCTGGGTTTCTCATGCCTGTTTTCGACGTAGGAAGATGCCCTTGAACCTGGAGATTTGGGACCCATGGGATGGGTACCATGCAGTATTACTTGAAAGGGTCTGCGTTGGCTCACCCAACCTCACCGAACCTCTCAGCCCCAAGAGTGTCCACCCTTATGTCTCAATCAGCTGTGGGTCTAGATATGGTCAATCCAGGTTGCATCACAGCCCCTGAACGAATTTTGTAAGAATTTCTCTCTCTTTCACTGTCTTTGTTTCACGGGTTTTGAAAAGTAATTTATTTTTATAATGGGGTTTAGCTGCTTTTCACGGCTGTGTTTATGCCGCTTTACACCCCCTTGACTCACTTACAGAGAGATATCAATACATAGGTTTGAAGATTCTTACTAGTCAGATATATTCTTGTGCGGTAAATAGGGGGTGTTGAGTCCAGTTCACTGAAAAAGGAATAGGTCTTGTCTCTTACATATTGGGTTTATGGAACGGTATCGGAGCTAATTTGAAACCCTTGTTTTATGCATCACCCCACCTCACCTTTCCCGTTCAGCAGCCATAGTGTGTTTCCTAAACGTGTGACTCTGTTCTGTTTTGCAATTCAGTTCAAGTGTAGCGGTTTTTACATTCCCTCTAGAAGTGATATCTTATGATAAGTGTCTTTTTCTGTGTGACTTATTTCACTTAGAATCGTCGTACCTAAATCCACTCATCGTGCTGCTACTAGCCTTATGACGTTGATTTCATGGCTGAGTGATATTCCATTGTACATGAGGACCACAACTTCTTTATCCATTTTTCTCTTTCCTAGGATATTTAAGGTGTAATGAAGTGGGGGTTCTTGTCCACAGAGCAGCCCTAAACTTTGGGGTGCCTGTGTCTTGCTGATTTTTAGTTTTCCCAATTTATACGCCCATGAGTGGAAGGGCCCTATGCTCTCCAAGCTGTGTTTTTTAGATGTTTCAGAACACACCGTACACTTCTCCAGAGTGGCTGTTGGCAATTTACATCCCACCCATCAGCGTAGCAAGGCTCCCATTTCTCCATGGCCGGTCCTGCATTTCTGGTTTGGACACTTTTTTCCCCATGGCCCTTTTGCCCGCTGGGAAGCGAGACTTCTTTGGAGCGCTGATTGGCCTTTCCAGGTTGCTTGGTTGGCCAAAAAGGGCGTATGCGTTTTTTCCTGAATATATTCAGGAAAAAACGCATACGCCCTTTTTGGCCAAGGGCATCATTGTCCACGTTTTGCCGCTTTTCATGTGCTTTCAAGGCGATTCGAATCTACCTCCTGAAATCTGTTTCCTGCAATTCTGCCTTGCTTTCAAAGCCTCTTCGTTGCCTTCCCTTAATATATTTGTGGACGAGAGGTATCATTTAAAACTCTGCAGGTTTGTGAATTGCAGTGCCCCTGAGCTCCATTTTTCAACTCGCTTTTTTGGGAGCTGGCCGCAAAAGCGCAGGATTGCTTCAGGCCCTCTTCTGGTTCTGGGGGGCAGGCTGAGCTTGTGCTTAATTCTTCTTCCTGATGGGAAAATAGAGTGACCTGTGCCTGTCCCAACACCTAGAGCTAGTCTCTCATTGGTTCCCCCTCTTCCCGTTCATCCTCAGGACAAATTGCAACCTTTACGGAACAGGAGGTTAAAGGTGCTGATTCTCCAAGGAGGGAGATGGCTAGTAAATCGGCTGGAATGGCGAACCCGAGCAAAGGAGATGAGAAATGAGGTGCGTTTTAGAAACCTTTCCCGATCACACGGTGTACCATCTTCTGGGTTTCTCATGCCTGTTTTCGACGTAGGAAGATGCCCTTGAACCTGGAGATTTGGGACCCATGGGATGGGTACCATGCAGTATTACTTGAAAGGGTCTGCGTTGGCTCACCCAACCTCACCGAACCTCTCAGCCCCAAGAGTGTCCACCCTTATGTCTCAATCAGCTGTGGGTCTAGATATGGTCAATCCAGGTTGCATCACAGCCCCTGAACGAATTTTGTAAGAATTTCTCTCTCTTTCACTGTCTTTGTTTCACGGGTTTTGAAAAGTAATTTATTTTTATAATGGGGTTTAGCTGCTTTTCACGGCTGTGTTTATGCCGCTTTACACCCCCTTGACTCACTTACAGAGAGATATCAATACATAGGTTTGAAGATTCTTACTAGTCAGATATATTCTTGTGCGGTAAATAGGGGGTGTTGAGTCCAGTTCACTGAAAAAGGAATAGGTCTTGTCTCTTACATATTGGGTTTATGGAACGGTATCGGAGCTAATTTGAAACCCTTGTTTTATGCATCACCCCACCTCACCTTTCCCGTTCAGCAGCCATAGTGTGTTTCCTAAACGTGTGACTCTGTTCTGTTTTGCAATTCAGTTCAAGTGTAGCGGTTTTTACATTCCCTCTAGAAGTGATATCTTATGATAAGTGTCTTTTTCTGTGTGACTTATTTCACTTAGAATCGTCGTACCTAAATCCACTCATCGTGCTGCTACTAGCCTTATGACGTTGATTTCATGGCTGAGTGATATTCCATTGTACATGAGGACCACAACTTCTTTATCCATTTTTCTCTTTCCTAGGATATTTAAGGTGTAATGAAGTGGGGGTTCTTGTCCACAGAGCAGCCCTAAACTTTGGGGTGCCTGTGTCTTGCTGATTTTTAGTTTTCCCAATTTATACGCCCATGAGTGGAAGGGCCCTATGCTCTCCAAGCTGTGTTTTTTAGATGTTTCAGAACACACCGTACACTTCTCCAGAGTGGCTGTTGGCAATTTACATCCCACCCATCAGCGTAGCAAGGCTCCCATTTCTCCATGGCCGGTCCTGCATTTCTGGTTTGGACACTTTTTTCCCCATGGCCCTTTTGCCCGCTGGGAAGCGAGACTTCTTTGGAGCGCTGATTGGCCTTTCCAGGTTGCTTGGTTGGCCAAAAAGGGCGTATGCGTTTTTTCCTGAATATATTCAGGAAAAAACGCATACGCCCTTTTTGGCCAAGGGCATCATTGTCCACGTTTTGCCGCTTTTCATGTGCTTTCAAGGCGATTCGAATCTACCTCCTGAAATCTGTTTCCTGCAATTCTGCCTTGCTTTCAAAGCCTCTTCGTTGCCTTCCCTTAATATATTTGTGGACGAGAGGTATCATTTAAAACTCTGCAGGTTTGTGAATTGCAGTGCCCCTGAGCTCCATTTTTCAACTCGCTTTTTTGGGAGCTGGCCGCAAAAGCGCAGGATTGCTTCAGGCCCTCTTCTGGTTCTGGGGGGCAGGCTGAGCTTGTGCTTAATTCTTCTTCCTGATGGGAAAATAGAGTGACCTGTGCCTGTCCCAACACCTAGAGCTAGTCTCTCATTGGTTCCCCCTCTTCCCGTTCATCCTCAGGACAAATTGCAACCTTTACGGAACAGGAGGTTAAAGGTGCTGATTCTCCAAGGAGGGAGATGGCTAGTAAATCGGCTGGAATGGCGAACCCGAACAAAGGAGATGAGAAATGAGGTGCGTTTTAGAAACCTTTCCCGATCACACGGTGTACCATCTTCTGGGTTTCTCATGCCTGTTTTCGACGTAGGAAGATGCCCTTGAACCTGGAGATTTGGGACCCATGGGATGGGTACCATGCAGTATTACTTGAAAGGGTCTGCGTTGGCTCACCCAACCTCACCGAACCTCTCAGCCCCAAGAGTGTCCACCCTTATGTCTCAATCAGCTGTGGGTCTAGATATGGTCAATCCAGGTTGCATCACAGCCCCTGAACGAATTTTGTAAGAATTTCTCTCTCTTTCACTGTCTTTGTTTCACGGGTTTTGAAAAGTAATTTATTTTTATAATGGGGTTTAGCTGCTTTTCACGGCTGTGTTTATGCCGCTTTACACCCCCTTGACTCACTTACAGAGAGATATCAATACATAGGTTTGAAGATTCTTACTAGTCAGATATATTCTTGTGCGGTAATAGGGGGTGTTGAGTCCAGTTCACTGAAAAAGGAATAGGTCTTGTCTCTTACATATTGGGTTTATGGAACGGTATCGGAGCTAATTTGAAACCCTTGTTTTATGCATCACCCCACCTCACCTTTCCCGTTCAGCAGCCTTAGTGTGTTTCCTAAACGTGTGACTCTGTTCTGTTTTGCAATTCAGTTCAAGTGTAGCGGTTTTTACATTCCCTCTCTAAGTGATATCTTATGATAAGTGTCTTTTTCTGTGTGACTTATTTCACTTAGAATCGTCGTACCTAAATCCACTCATCGTGCTGCTACTAGCCTTATGATGTTAATTTCATTGCTGAGTGATATTCCATTGTACATGAGGACCACAACTTCTTTATCCATTTTTCGCTTTCCTAGGATATTTAAAGTGTAATGAAGTGGGGGTTCTTGTCAACAGAGCAGCCCTAAACTTTGGGGTGCCTGTGTCTTGCTGATTTTTAGTTTTCCCAATTTATACGCCCATGAGTGGAAGTGCCCTATGCTCTCAAAGCTGTGTTTCTTAGATGTTTCAGAACACACCGTACACTTCTCCAGAGTGGCTGTTGGCAATTTACATCCCACCCATCAGCGTAGCAAGGCTCCCATTTCTCCATGGCCGGTCCTGCATTTCTGGTTTGGACACTTTTTTCCACATGGCCCTTTTGCCCGCTGGGAAGCGAGACTTCTTTGGAGCGCTGATTGGCCTTTCCAGGTTGCTTGGTTGGCCAAAAAGGGCGTATGCGTTTTTTCCTGAATATATTCAGGAAAAAACGCATACGCCCTTTTTGGCCAAGGGCATCATTGTCCACGTTTTGCCGCTTTTCATGTGCTTTCAAGGCGATTCGAATCTACCTCCTGAAATCTGTTTCCTGCAATTCTGCCTTGCTTTCAAAGCCTCTTCGTTGCCTTCCCTTAATATATTTGTGGACGAGAGGTATCATTTAAAACTCTGCAGGTTTGTGAATTGCAGTGCCCCTGAGCTCCATTTTTCAACTCGCTTTTTTGGGAGCTGGCCGCAAAAGCGCAGGATTGCTTCAGGCCCTCTTCTGGTTCTGGGGGGCAGGCTGAGCTTGTGCTTAATTCTTCTTCCTGATGGGAAAATAGAGTGACCTGTGCCTGTCCCAACACCTAGAGCTAGTCTCTCATTGGTTCCCCCTCTTCCCGTTCATCCTCAGGACAAATTGCAACCTGTACGGAACAGGAGGTTAAAGGTGCTGATTCTCCAAGGAGAGAGATGGCTAGTAAATCGGCTGGAATGGCGAACCCGAGTAAAGGAGATGAGAAATGAGGTGCGTTTTAGAAAACCTTTCCCGATCACACGGTGTACCATCTTCTGGGTTTCTCATGCCTGTTTTCGACGTAGGAAGATGCCCTTGAACCTGGAGATTTGGGACCCATGGGATGGGTACCATGCAGTATTACTTGAAAGGGTCTGCGTTGGCTCACCCAACCTCACCGAACCTCTCAGCCCCAAGAGTGTCCACCCTTATGTCTCAATCAGCTGTGGGTCTAGATATGGTCAATCCAGGTTGCATCACAGCCCCTGAACGAATTTTGTAAGAATTTCTCTCTCTTTCACTGTCTTTGTTTCACGGGTTTTGAAAAGTAATTTATTTTTATAATGGGGTTTAGCTGCTTTTCACGGCTTTGTTTATGCCGCTTTACACCCCCTTGACTCACTTACAGAGAGATATCAATACATAGGTTTGAAGATTCTTACTAGTCAGATATATTCTTGTGCGGTGAATAGGGGGTGTTGAGTCCAGTTCACTGAAAAAGGAATAGGTCTTGTCTCTTACATATTGGGTTTATGGAACGATATCTGAGCTAATTTGAAACCCTTGTTTTATGCATCACCCCACCTCACCTTTCCTGTTCAGCAGCCATAGTGTGTTTCCTAAACGTGTGACTCTGTTCTGTTTTGCAATTCAGTTCAAGTGTAGCGGTTTTTACATTTCCTCTAGAAGTGATATCTTATGATAAGTGTCTTTTTCTGTGTGACTTATTTCACTTAGAATCGTCGTACCTAAATCCACTCATCGTGCTGCTACTAGCCTTATGATGTTGATTTCATGGCTGAGTGATATTCCATTGTACATGAGGACCACAACTTCTTTATCCATTTTTCGCTTTCCTAGTATATTTAAGGTGTAATGAAGTGGGGGTTCTTGTCAACAGAGCAGCCCTAAACTTTGGGGTGCCTGTGTCTTGCTGATTTTTAGTTTTCCCAATTTATACGCCCATGAGTGGAAGTGCCCTATGCTCTCCAAGCTGTGTTTTTTAGATGTTTCAGAACACACCGTACACTTCTCCAGAGTGGCTGTTGGCAATTTACATCCCACCCATCAGCGTAGCAAGGCTCCCATTTCTCCATGGCCGGTCCTGCATTTCTGGTTTGGACACTTTTTTCCGCATGGCCCTTTTGCCCGCTGGGAAGCGAGACTTCTTTGGAGCGCTGATTGGCCTTTCCAGGTTGCTTGGTTGGCCAAAAAGGGCGTATGCGTTTTTTCCTGAATATATTCAGGAAAAAACGCATACGCCCTTTTTGGCCAAGGGCATCATTGTCCACGTTTTGCCGCTTTTCATGTGCTTTCAAGGCGATTCGAATCTACCTCCTGAAATCTGTTTCCTGCAATTCTGCCTTGCTTTCAAAGCCTCTTCGTTGCCTTCCCTTAATATATTTGTGGACGAGAGGTATCATTTAAAACTCTGCAGGTTTGTGAATTGCAGTGCCCCTGAGCTCCATTTTTCAACTCGCTTTTTTGGGAGCTGGCCGCAAAAGCGCAGGATTGCTTCAGGCCCTCTTCTGGTTCTGGGGGGCAGGCTGAGCTTGTGCTTAATTCTTCTTCCTGATGGGAAAATAGAGTGACCTGTGCCTGTCCCAACACCTAGAGCTAGTCTCTCATTGGTTCCCCCTCTTCCCCTTCATCCTCAGGACAAATTGCAACCTGTACGGAACAGGAGGTTAAAGGTGCTGATTCTCCAAGGAGGGAGATGGCTAGTAAATCGGCTGGAATGGCGAACCCGAGCAAAGGAGATGAGAAATGAGGTGCGTTTTAGAAACCTTTCCCGATCACACGGTGTACCATCTTCTGGGTTTCTCATGCCTGTTTTCGACGTAGGAAGATGCCCTTGAACCTGGAGATTTGGGACCCATGGGATGGGTACCATGCAGTATTACTTGAAAGGGTCTGCGTTGGCTCACCCAACCTCACCGAACCTCTCAGCCCCAAGAGTGTCCACCCTTATGTCTCAATCAGCTGTGGGTCTAGATATGGTCAATCCAGGTTGCATCACAGCCCCTGAACGAATTTTGTAAGAATTTCTCTCTCTTTCACTGTCTTTGTTTCACGGGTTTTGAAAAGTAATTTATTTTTATATTGGGGTTTAGCTGCTTTTCACGGCTGTGTTTATGCCGCTTTACACCCCCTTGACTCACTTACGGAGAGATATCAATACATAGGTTTGAAGATTCTTACTAGTCAGATATATTCTTGTGCGGTGAATAGGGGGTGTTGAGTCCAGTTCACTGAAAAAGGAATAGGTCTTGTCTCTTACATATTGGGTTTATGGAACGGTATCGGAGCTAATTTGAAACCCTTGTTTTATGCATCACCCCACCTCACCTTTCCCGTTCAGCAGCCATAGTGTGTTTCCTAAACGTGTGACTCTGTTCTGTTTTGCAATTCAGTTCAAGTGTAGCGGTTTTTACATTCCCTCTAGAAGTGATATCTTATGATAAGTGTCTTTTTCTGTGTGACTTATTTCACTTAGAATCGTCGTACCTAAATCCACTCATCGTGCTGCTACTAGCCTTATGACGTTGATTTCATGGCTGAGTGATATTCCATTGTACATGAGGACCACAACTTCTTTATCCATTTTTCTCTTTCCTAGGATATTTAAGGTGTAATGAAGTGGGGGTTCTTGTCCACAGAGCAGCCCTAAACTTTGGGGTGCCTGTGTCTTGCTGATTTTTAGTTTTCCCAATTTATACGCCCATGAGTGGAAGTGCCCTATGCTCTCCAAGCTGTGTTTTTTAGATGTTTCAGAACACACCGTACACTTCTCCAGAGTGGCTGTTGGCAATTTACATCCCACCCATCAGCGTAGCAAGGCTCCCATTTCTCCATGGCCGGTCCTGCATTTCTGGTTTGGACACTTTTTTCCGCATGGCCCTTTTGCCCGCTGGGAAGCGAGACTTCTTTGGAGCGCTGATTGGCCTTTCCAGGTTGCTTGGTTGGCCAAAAAGGGCGTATGCGTTTTTTCCTGAATATATTCAGGAAAAAACGCATACGCCCTTTTTGGCCAAGGGCATCATTGTCCACGTTTTGCCGCTTTTCATGTGCTTTCAAGGCGATTCGAATCTACCTCCTGAAATCTGTTTCCTGCAATTCTGCCTTGCTTTCAAAGCCTCTTCGTTGCCTTCCCTTAATATATTTGTGGACGAGAGGTATCATTTAAAACTCTGCAGGTTTGTGAATTGCAGTGCCCCTGAGCTCCATTTTTCAACTCGCTTTTTTGGGAGCTGGCCGCAAAAGCGCAGGATTGCTTCAGGCCCTCTTCTGGTTCTGGGGGGCAGGCTGAGCTTGTGCTTAATTCTTCTTCCTGATGGGAAAATAGAGTGACCTGTGCCTGTCCCAACACCTAGAGCTAGTCTCTCATTGGTTCCCCCTCTTCCCGTTCATCCTCAGGACAAATTGCAACCTGTACGGAACAGGAGGTTAAAGGTGCTGATTCTCCAAGGAGAGAGATGGCTAGTAAATCGGCTGGAATGGCGAACCCGAGTAAAGGAGATGAGAAATGAGGTGCGTTTTAGAAAACCTTTCCCGATCACACGGTGTACCATCTTCTGGGTTTCTCATGCCTGTTTTCGACGTAGGAAGATGCCCTTGAACCTGGAGATTTGGGACCCATGGGATGGGTACCATGCAGTATTACTTGAAAGGGTCTGCGTTGGCTCACCCAACCTCACCGAACCTCTCAGCCCCAAGAGTGTCCACCCTTATGTCTCAATCAGCTGTGGGTCTAGATATGGTCAATCCAGGTTGCATCACAGCCCCTGAACGAATTTTGTAAGAATTTCTCTCTCTTTCACTGTCTTTGTTTCACGGGTTTTGAAAAGTAATTTATTTTTATAATGGGGTTTAGCTGCTTTTCACGGCTGTGTTTATGCCGCTTTACACCCCCTTGACTCACTTACAGAGAGATATCAATACATAGGTTTGAAGATTCTTACTAGTCAGATATATTCTTGTGCGGTGAATAGGGGGTGTTGAGTCCAGTTCACTGAAAAAGGAATAGGTCTTGTCTCTTACATATTGGGTTTATGGAACGGTATCGGAGCTAATTTGAAACCCTTGTTTTATGCATCACCCCACCTCACCTTTCCCGTTCAGCAGCCATAGTGTGTTTCCTAAACGTGTGACTCTGTTCTGTTTTGCAATTCAGTTCAAGTGTAGCGGTTTTTACATTCCCTCTAGAAGTGATATCTTATGATAAGTGTCTTTTTCTGTGTGACTTATTTCACTTAGAATCGTCGTACCTAAATCCACTCATCGTGCTGCTACTAGCCTTATGACGTTGATTTCATGGCTGAGTGATATTCCATTGTACATGAGGACCACAACTTCTTTATCCATTTTTCTCTTTCCTAGGATATTTAAGGTGTAATGAAGTGGGGGTTCTTGTCCACAGAGCAGCCCTAAACTTTGGGGTGCCTGTGTCTTGCTGATTTTTAGTTTTCCCAATTTATACGCCCATGAGTGGAAGTGCCCTATGCTCTCCAAGCTGTGTTTTTTAGATGTTTCAGAACACACCGTACACTTCTCCAGAGTGGCTGTTGGCAATTTACATCCCACCCATCAGCGTAGCAAGGCTCCCATTTCTCCATGGCCGGTCCTGCATTTCTGGTTTGGACACTTTTTTCCGCATGGCCCTTTTGCCCGCTGGGAAGCGAGACTTCTTTGGAGCGCTGATTGGCCTTTCCAGGTTGCTTGGTTGGCCAAAAAGGGCGTATGCGTTTTTTCCTGAATATATTCAGGAAAAAACGCATACGCCCTTTTTGGCCAAGGGCATCATTGTCCACGTTTTGCCGCTTTTCATGTGCTTTCAAGGCGATTCGAATCTACCTCCTGAAATCTGTTTCCTGCAATTCTGCCTTGCTTTCAAAGCCTCTTCGTTGCCTTCCCTTAATATATTTGTGGACGAGAGGTATCATTTAAAACTCTGCAGGTTTGTGAATTGCAGTGCCCCTGAGCTCCATTTTTCAACTCGCTTTTTTGGGAGCTGGCCGCAAAAGCGCAGGATTGCTTCAGGCCCTCTTCTGGTTCTGGGGGGCAGGCTGAGCTTGTGCTTAATTCTTCTTCCTGATGGGAAAATAGAGTGACCTGTGCCTGTCCCAACACCTAGAGCTAGTCTCTCATTGGTTCCCCCTCTTCCCGTTCATCCTCAGGACAAATTGCAACCTGTACGGAACAGGAGGTTAAAGGTGCTGATTCTCCAAGGAGAGAGATGGCTAGTAAATTGGCTGGAATGGCGAACCCGAGTAAAGGAGATGAGAAATGAGGTGCGTTTTAGAAAACCTTTCCCGATCACACGGTGTACCATCTTCTGGGTTTCTCATGCCTGTTTTCGACGTAGGAAGATGCCCTTGAACCTGGAGATTTGGGACCCATGGGATGGGTACCATGCAGTATTACTTGAAAGGGTCTGCGTTGGCTCACCCAACCTCACCGAACCTCTCAGCCCCAAGAGTGTCCACCCTTATGTCTCAATCAGCTGTGGGTCTAGATATGGTCAATCCAGGTTGCATCACAGCCCCTGAACGAATTTTGTAAGAATTTCTCTCTCTTTCACTGTCTTTGTTTCACGGGTTTTGAAAAGTAATTTATTTTTATAATGGGGTTTAGCTGCTTTTCACGGCTGTGTTTATGCCGCTTTACACCCCCTTGACTCACTTACAGAGAGATATCAATACATAGGTTTGAAGATTCTTACTAGTCAGATATATTCTTGTGCGGTAATAGGGGGTGTTGAGTCCAGTTCACTGAAAAAGGAATAGGTCTTGTCTCTTACATATTGGGTTTATGGAACGGTATCGGAGCTAATTTGAAACCCTTGTTTTATGCATCACCCCACCTCACCTTTCCCGTTCAGCAGCCATAGTGTGTTTCCTAAACGTGTGACTCTGTTCTGTTTTGCAATTCAGTTCAAGTGTAGCGGTTTTTACATTCCCTCTAGAAGTGATATCTTATGATAAGTGTCTTTTTCTGTGTGACTTATTTCACTTAGAATCGTCGTACCTAAATCCACTCATCGTGCTGCTACTAGCCTTATGACGTTGATTTCATGGCTGAGTGATATTCCATTGTACATGAGGACCACAACTTCTTTATCCATTTTTCTCTTTCCTAGGATATTTAAGGTGTAATGAAGTGGGGGTTCTTGTCCACAGAGCAGCCCTAAACTTTGGGGTGCCTGTGTCTTGCTGATTTTTAGTTTTCCCAATTTATACGCCCATGAGTGGAAGTGCCCTATGCTCTCCAAGCTGTGTTTTTTAGATGTTTCAGAACACACCGTACACTTCTCCAGAGTGGCTGTTGGCAATTTACATCCCACCCATCAGCGTAGCAAGGCTCCCATTTCTCCATGGCCGGTCCTGCATTTCTGGTTTGGACACTTTTTTCCGCATGGCCCTTTTGCCCGCTGGGAAGCGAGACTTCTTTGGAGCGCTGATTGGCCTTTCCAGGTTGCTTGGTTGGCCAAAAAGGGCGTATGCGTTTTTTCCTGAATATATTCAGGAAAAAACGCATACGCCCTTTTTGGCCAAGGGCATCATTGTCCACGTTTTGCCGCTTTTCATGTGCTTTCAAGGCGATTGGAATCTACCTCCTGAAATCTGTTTCCTGCAATTCTGCCTTGCTTTCAAAGCCTCTTCGTTGCCTTCCCTTAATATATTTGTGGACGAGAGGTATCATTTAAAACTCTGCAGGTTTGTGAATTGCAGTGCCCCTGAGCTCCATTTTTCAACTCGCTTTTTTGGGAGCTGGCCGCAAAAGCGCAGGATTGCTTCAGGCCCTCTTCTGGTTCTGGGGGGCAGGCTGAGCTTGTGCTTAATTCTTCTTCCTGATGGGAAAATAGAGTGACCTGTGCCTGTCCCAACACCTAGAGCTAGTCTCTCATTGGTTCCCCCTCTTCCCGTTCATCCTCAGGACAAATTGCAACCTGTACGGAACAGGAGGTTAAAGGTGCTGATTCTCCAAGGAGAGAGATGGCTAGTAAATCGGCTGGAATGGCGAACCCGAGTAAAGGAGATGAGAAATGAGGTGCGTTTTAGAAAACCTTTCCCGATCACACGGTGTACCATCTTCTGGGTTTCTCATGCCTGTTTTCGACGTAGGAAGATGCCCTTGAACCTGGAGATTTGGGACCCATGGGATGGGTACCATGCAGTATTACTTGAAAGGGTCTGCGTTGGCTCACCCAACCTCACCGAACCTCTCAGCCCCAAGAGTGTCCACCCTTATGTCTCAATCAGCTGTGGGTCTAGATATGGTCAATCCAGGTTGCATCACAGCCCCTGAACGAATTTTGTAAGAATTTCTCTCTCTTTCACTGTCTTTGTTTCACGGGTTTTGAAAAGTAATTTATTTTTATAATGGGGTTTAGCTGCTTTTCACGGCTGTGTTTATGCCGCTTTACACCCCCTTGACTCACTTACAGAGAGATATCAATACATAGGTTTGAAGATTCTTACTAGTCAGATATATTCTTGTGCGGTGAATAGGGGGTGTTGAGTCCAGTTCACTGAAAAAGGAATAGGTCTTGTCTCTTACATATTGGGTTTATGGAACGATATCTGAGCTAATTTGAAACCCTTGTTTTATGCATCACCCCACCTCACCTTTCCTGTTCAGCAGCCATAGTGTTTTTCCTAAACGTGTGACTCTGTTCTGTTTTGCAATTCAGTTCAAGTGTAGCGGTTTTTACATTTCCTCTAGAAGTGATATCTTATGATAAGTGTCTTTTTCTGTGTGACTTATTTCACTTAGAATCGTCGTACCTAAATCCACTCATCGTGCTGCTACTAGCCTTATGATGTTGATTTCATTGCTGAGTGATATTCCATTGTACATGAGGACCACAACTTCTTTATCCATTTTTCGCTTTCCTAGTATATTTAAAGTGTAATGAAGTGGGGGTTCTTGTCAACAGAGCAGCCCTAAACTTTGGGGTGCCTGTGTCTTGCTGATTTTTAGTTTTCCCAATTTATACGCCCATGAGTGGAAGTGCCCTATGCTCTCAAAGCTGTGTTTCTTAGATGTTTCAGAACACACCGTACACTTCTCCAGAGTGGCTGTTGGCAATTTACATCCCACCCATCAGCGTAGCAAGGCTCCCATTTCTCAATGGCCGGTCCTGCATTTCTGGTTTGGACACTTTTTTCCGCATGGCCCTTTTGCCCGCTGGGAAGCGAGACTTCTTTGGAGCGCTGATTGGCCTTTCCAGGTTGCTTGGTTGGCCAAAAAGGGCGTATGCGTTTTTTCCTGAATATATTCAGGAAAAAACGCATACGCCCTTTTTGGCCAAGGGCATCATTGTCCACGTTTTGCCGCTTTTCATGTGCTTTCAAGGCGATTCGAATCTACCTCCTGAAATCTGTTTCCTGCAATTCTGCCTTGCTTTCAAAGCCTCTTCGTTGCCTTCCCTTAATATATTTGTGGACGAGAGGTATCATTTAAAACTCTGCAGGTTTGTGAATTGCAGTGCCCCTGAGCTCCATTTTTCAACTCGCTTTTTTGGGAGCTGGCCGCAAAAGCGCAGGATTGCTTCAGGCCCTCTTCTGGTTCTGGGGGGCAGGCTGAGCTTGTGCTTAATTCTTCTTCCTGATGGGAAAATAGAGTGACCTCTGCCTGTCCCAACACCTAGAGCTAGTCTCTCATTGGTTCCCCCTCTTCCCCTTCATCCTCAGGACAAATTGCAACCTGTACGGAACAGGAGGTTAAAGGTGCTGATTCTCCAAGGAGGGAGATGGCTAGTAAATCGGCTGGAATGGCGAACCCGAGCAAAGGAGATGAGAAATGAGGTGCGTTTTAGAAACCTTTCCCGATCACACGGTGTACCATCTTCTGGGTTTCTCATGCCTGTTTTCGACGTAGGAAGATGCCCTTGAACCTGGAGATTTGGGACCCATGGGATGGGTACCATGCAGTATTACTTGAAAGGGTCTGCGTTGGCTCACCCAACCTCACCGAACCTCTCAGCCCCAAGAGTGTCCACCCTTATGTCTCAATCAGCTGTGGGTCTAGATATGGTCAATCCAGGTTGCATCACAGCCCCTGAACGAATTTTGTAAGAATTTCTCTCTCTTTCACTGTCTTTGTTTCACGGGTTTTGAAAAGTAATTTATTTTTATAATGGGGTTTAGCTGCTTTTCACGGCTGTGTTTATGCCGCTTTACACCCCCTTGACTCACTTACAGAGAGATATCAATACATAGGTTTGAAGATTATTACTAGTCAGATATATTCTTGTGCGGTGAATAGGGGGTGTTGAGTCCAGTTCACTGAAAAAGGAATAGGTCTTGTCTCTTACATATTGGGTTTATGGAACGGTATCGGAGCTAATTTGAAACCCTTGTTTTATGCATCACCCCACCTCACCTTTCCCGTTCAGCAGCCATAGTGTGTTTCCTAAACGTGTGACTCTGTTCTGTTTTGCAATTCAGTTCAAGTGTAGCGGTTTTTACATTCCCTCTAGAAGTGATATCTTATGATAAGTGTCTTTTTCTGTGTGACTTATTTCACTTAGAATCGTCGTACCTAAATCCACTCATCGTGCTGCTACTAGCCTTATGACGTTGATTTCATGGCTGAGTGATATTCCATTGTACATGAGGACCACAACTTCTTTATCCATTTTTCTCTTTCCTAGGATATTTAAGGTGTAATGAAGTGGGGGTTCTTGTCCACAGAGCAGCCCTAAACTTTGGGGTGCCTGTGTCTTGCTGATTTTTAGATTTCCCAATTTATACGCCCATGAGTGGAAGTGCCCTATGCTCTCCAAGCTGTGTTTTTTAGATGTTTCAGAACACACCGTACACTTCTCCAGAGTGGCTGTTGGCAATTTACATCCCACCCATCAGCGTAGCAAGGCTCCCATTTCTCCATGGCCGGTCCTGCATTTCTGGTTTGGACACTTTTTTCCGCATGGCCCTTTTGCCCGCTGGGAAGCGAGACTTCTTTGGAGCGCTGATTGGCCTTTCCAGGTTGCTTGGTTGGCCAAAAAGGGCGTATGCGTGTTTTCCTGAATATATTCAGGAAAAAACGCATACGCCCTTTTTGGCCAAGGGCATCATTGTCCACGTTTTGCCGCTTTTCATGTGCTTTCAAGGCGATTCGAATCTACCTCCTGAAATCTGTTTCCTGCAATTCTGCCTTGCTTTCAAAGCCTCTTCGTTGCCTTCCCTTAATATATTTGTGGACGAGAGGTATCATTTAAAACTCTGCAGGTTTGTGAATTGCAGTGCCCCTGAGCTCCATTTTTCAACTCGCTTTTTTGGGAGCTGGCCGCAAAAGCGCAGGATTGCTTCAGGCCCTCTTCTGGTTCTGGGGGGCAGGCTGAGCTTGTGCTTAATTCTTCTTCCTGATGGGAAAATAGAGTGACCTGTGCCTGTCCCAACACCTAGAGCTAGTCTCTCATTGGTTCCCCCTCTTCCCCTTCATCCTCAGGACAAATTGCAACCTGTACGGAACAGGAGGTTAAAGGTGCTGATTCTCCAAGGAGGGAGATGGCTAGTAAATCGGCTGGAATGGCGAACCCGAGCAAAGGAGATGAGAAATGAGGTGCGTTTTAGAAACCTTTCCCGATCACACGGTGTACCATCTTCTGGGTTTCTCATGCCTGTTTTCGACGTAGGAAGATGCCCTTGAACCTGGAGATTTGGGACCCATGGGATGGGTACCATGCAGTATTACTTGAAAGGGTCTGCGTTGGCTCACCCAACCTCACCGAACCTCTCAGCCCCAAGAGTGTCCACCCTTATGTCTCAATCAGCTGTGGGTCTAGATATGGTCAATCCAGGTTGCATCACAGCCCCTGAACGAATTTTGTAAGAATTTCTCTCTCTTTCACTGTCTTTGTTTCACGGGTTTTGAAAAGTAATTTATTTTTATAATGGGGTTTAGCTGCTTTTCACGGCTGTGTTTATGCCGCTTTACACCCCCTTGACTCACTTACAGAGAGATATCAATACATAGGTTTGAAGATTCTTACTAGTCAGATATATTCTTGTGCGGTGAATAGGGGGTGTTGAGTCCAGTTCACTGAAAAAGGAATAGGTCTTGTCTCTTACATATTGGGTTTATGGAACGGTATCGGAGCTAATTTGAAACCCTTGTTTTATGCATCACCCCACCTCACCTTTCCCGTTCAGCAGCCATAGTGTGTTTCCTAAACGTGTGACTCTGTTCTGTTTTGCAATTCAGTTCAAGTGTAGCGGTTTTTACATTCCCTCTAGAAGTGATATCTTATGATAAGTGTCTTTTTCTGTGTGACTTATTTCACTTAGAATCGTCGTACCTAAATCCACTCATCGTGCTGCTACTAGCCTTATGACGTTGATTTCATGGCTGAGTGATATTCCATTGTACATGAGGACCACAACTTCTTTATCCATTTTTCTCTTTCCTAGGACATTTAAGGTGTAATGAAGTGGGGGTTCTTGTCCACAGAGCAGCCCTAAACTTTGGGGTGCCTGTGTCTTGCTGATTTTTAGTTTTCCCAATTTATACGCCCATGAGTGGAAGTGCCCTATGCTCTCCAAGCTGTGTTTTTTAGATGTTTCAGAACACACCGTACACTTCTCCAGAGTGGCTGTTGGCAATTTACATCCCACCCATCAGCGTAGCAAGGCTCCCATTTCTCCATGGCCGGTCCTGCATTTCTGGTTTGGACACTTTTTTCCGCATGGCCCTTTTGCCCGCTGGGAAGCGAGACTTCTTTGGAGCGCTGATTGGCCTTTCCAGGTTGCTTGGTTGGCCAAAAAGGGCGTATGCGTTTTTTCCTGAATATATTCAGGAAAAAACGCATACGCCCTTTTTGGCCAAGGGCATCATTGTCCACGTTTTGCCGCTTTTCATGTGCTTTCAAGGCGATTCGAATCTACCTCCTGAAATCTGTTTCCTGCAATTCTGCCTTGCTTTCAAAGCCTCTTCGTTGCCTTCCCTTAGTATATTTGTGGACGAGGGGTATCATTTAAAACTGTGCAGGTTTGTGAATTGCAGTGCCCCTGAGCTCCATTTTTCAACTCGCTTTTTTGGGAGCTGGCCGCAAAAGCGCAGGATTGCTTCAGGCCCTCTTCTGGTTCTGGGGGGCAGGCTGAGCTTGTGCTTAATTCTTCTTCCTGATGGGAAAATAGAGTGACCTGTGCCTGTCCCAACACCTAGAGCTAGTCTCTCATTGGTTCCCCCTCTTCCCGTTCATCCTCAGGACAAATTGCAACCTGTACGGAACAGGAGGTTAAAGGTGCTGATTCTCCAAGGAGGGAGATGGCTAGTAAATCGGCTGGAATGGCGAACCCGAGCAAAGGAGATGAGAAATGAGGTGCGTTTTAGAAACCTTTCCCGATCACACGGTGTACCATCTTCTGGGTTTCTCATGCCTGTTTTCGACGTAGGAAGATGCCCTTGAACCTGGAGATTTGGGACCCATGGGATGGGTACCATGCAGTATTACTTGAAAGGGTCTGCGTTGGCTCACCCAACCTCACCGAACCTCTCAGCCCCAAGAGTGTCCACCCTTATGTCTCAATCAGCTGTGGGTCTAGATATGGTCAATCCAGGTTGCATCACAGCCCC